>NW_026867508.1:0-304684 GCF_020745735.1 Hemiscyllium ocellatum | reverse complement strand
ACACAGTAAGAATCGGGAGTGAGACTAAATTTAAATAGTTACTTAATTATTTTTATCGCCCAGAATCAGTCGGTTCATCTTGGACAATAAACAGAAAATAATTGGTAGGGAAGTTGAACAAGAATCTGTTTCAAACAACACTGCGACTGGAACAAGCAAGGACTTTGACAAATGAAATAAAAGTTCTTCAAAACACAGGCCACACCTTTAATGAGGTAATTTCCCATTCCCCTCCCAAGGGGACATCGGGAATTAGTCGGTTATTTAAAAGTACGGCCTTTGACAAGTTGTTTCAATCGCCTCAATCCTGTCTGGCTTCCTAGTCTAACTCTTTCACTGCCTTTTTTTTTGACCAAGTACAGTTTTTAATTTACCCCAACTTTTGCTCTGTGTTGGGACAGGTTTATATCCAGATGATTTTCATCTGTGGAGAACGTGTTGCTGTCTCTGTGTTGCCAGAACTGCTCGAATCAATTTAATTCCCGCATAGAGCAGAAGCATAACGTTTCACGAATTGTGAACCTACAGTTCAGAAGAGCTGCAGCTAGGAGTAATAAACAGAGAGCTGCAGACGATATGTTTGCAGAGATATCACGTTGAATATGATCAGAACTGGCCAAAGGTAAAATTGTTTTCGTCAAGAGATGGGAAAGCCTTGAGTAATTCCCGGACCTTTGCTCATTGGTTCATTATAGGCGAAGAGATTGGGTGACAGCCACGTAACTTGTAGCTGCTTTATTCTTAAATTGCATTACTTTCAAGCTCCTGTGAGCCTCACTTCATGTCATGATCTTTGTGAAAAAGGAACAAAATACTGAAAAACTGTCACTGGAACTGAAACGTTGATTCAGATACTGCCAAACTGGGTGAGTTTCTCCCGGTGTTTCGGTTTTGTTTCAGATATCCAGTAACTGCAGTTCTTTATAATTTATTTAAAAAACAAACTCAGTTTGTTCATCTGACAACACCGTGATGGACAGAGTCTAAACAAAATATCGCCCCATCACGGAAATTATTATTATTAGGCAACACCAGAAAAAGGAAGTATTTCATGTTCTTCAACTATCAGAACTGGAGTTCCCCAGTTAACAGAGCTGCTCTCTGACGATGACAGTTCCCTGCAGCTGATGTGGAAGGACTGTGGGTCTGAGCGATTTGGAATAAAATAATTAGGGAATTAAAAATAATACGTCATGAATGTGACGGTAGAATCGAATGCGTTTTCACTGCATTTGCTGGCAAGAGCCATTGGCTAGCATGGAAATTCATGGTTGCAAGGCTGTCGCACTGCACGCGGGACATAGGTTCTATTCCACTTTCGGGTAAACATGTTCATGGTGTGTACAAATTTTTGCTGCTCTCCAGGTATCCGCACACAGTTCAATCATTTGCAGGCTATGTCGCTTAGCTGTGGGAAAAGTGTGGTTACTGGAATGCGATAGAATAGGGTTCATGCTTTTCAGTGGGTCAGTTTGGTTTCAATGGGCTGCATGGCCTACTACCATATTGTCGACACTCTACATTGTCAAAAGCTGGTTTTGTTTAACATCACATTTCATCATCGCATATATAACTTATGCACCTATATCAGATGCAGTGTGTCAAAAAGATGGCTCACAAACCTATTGCCATGCTACAGACCATGTTTGCACAAACTTAAACATTTAATACAGGTGTTGCTGATAGTATTGGTGTGAATGCTGGTGAGTCAAAATGACGTTGTCGGATGGGTCAGGCCCTATCATGATGGCAACTGTAACGGACCATATTTTATTTTTTTTCCTATAATATTATCTCTATTTTTGTTCCTTTATAACGGAAGTGCCTCTAATTACCAGTGCTTTTGATACGATAATACAAATCAAAATACATTTGCTGTTTCACCTGTTGACGCATTTAGCAAACATAGCAAACCCCAGCCCACAATTCGACCTTTCTAAATCCTGAACAAGAAGTCGAAAGGTTGAAGACCTGTCTGCACTTCTCGATTAGCAGGACAAACGAATCGTTTTGCGTATTTCCATCTTCAAAAATGTGCATCTGATATCAACTTTACTTCAAATAGTTCAGCGATTTGGTCACATTAAGGCATAAAATATGACAACCCTGATGAACAGACCAAGCAAATGAACGAATCTGACTTGTCACATCAAAAAAGTACATGAAAAGTGAAAATGGCAGAAGCATCAATTTTAGATTTCATATTGTGGCGATAGAAATGAAAGGTAGACAGAAAACCATGGTTTGTGAGGATGAGCGCATCAGACGTTTATGGAGCCAATTCGTCCATGTAGTTGATGGCAGCAGCTGCATTGCTAATTGTCAAAATGGAAGGCATCAAAACCGGGATTAATTTGCTTTTGGCAGAACTGTAAATGAGCTGAATGATCCAACTTAATTGTTTCTCTAGAGACACCAAGATGGAATATATGTGGGACTCTGTGCATTTTTCAGAGCTCAGTTCTTTCCAATTGCTTTAATTTTTGGAGGAAAAAAACAATGCACGGGCCAGCGAAAGGACTCTTCTTTGGAATTGCTTACCCCATTGTCGCTGCTATTGGTGTCCCTGGTAAATAATAGATGACAAAAAGATAATGTTATTTTCTGTTCTATAAATTTTTGGAAACATTGCTTTTCAGGTCCAGGCTGAATTTATTTGCAGGACTTGACATTTTCTGAGATTGAGATAGATCAACTAGGCAGCAATATCTTAAGCTGCCACTTTATATATGTAGCTCAATTTAGCTTGGCACTGTCACAAGTATGTCATGTATTTGAGTGCTGGAATATGAACTTTAACGTGTGACATTGCTTGAACATCAGCCTATTATTTTGCTGAATATTAGTTTCTGGAATGATGTTGTACAAACCTCAAAATACAACTTCGTGACATGTGAGTGATTTTGTGTCATGGTGCAAGCAGTTCTATTTTCGTACACACATCATATGGCATCATTATAAGTAATTCCTATCATACAATGATCACGTTAAGGGCATTCTAACTTAGAAAAGTACGTTCAGTTGTTATAAAAATGAATGGTGAGACTTTAGTGAAATAAATAATAGTTATGCTGCAGTGAGTTCCCATTAAATAGTCAATATTTGAAATGTGATTTTAAATAAGACATGGACACATTTGAAAAGGGCGAGGAGAGAGAAAATTGCTATAATCTGTGGCGAAAATTGTCTTATGCTGATAGGTTTTGTACATTTTCGTTCTATCTTTTGTGTGAATACTCATATGTTAATGATTATGCAGTATGGCTGTCTCAATTTCCGTTTAGCACTGGAGAAGATGGAGTTGTACATGTTCTTTCAGCCATCGCATTATGTCAAGACTGTTTGATTCGCAGGAGTGTGGACATTAGGAAATTCTGTTGAAAGATGGAAGGAATAGTAGTGCGAGCTACAATATGTTTATCAAAGAGATAGATTATTTGAAGCATTCTTAAAAAGAAGAGTAGAAATACCCTTCCAGGGAGAAACTTCCAGGGATTAGATGCTCGACAACTATAGATTTAGTGGGAGAGATGACATGCTTCAGGGATGCACAACAGAGCAAAATTTGAGGCACGTGGTGAAGACAGATGTTTATGAATTCTAAATAGATGCAAGTGGCAATTACTGATAAACATTAAGTGAGATGAATGGAAGTGAGGTGTTGCCAGGCGGAGACCCATTGTACGGCAATATGCTTGGGACAAGGTATGAACTGCATACTATGCGGATGTGTGGGACCAGGGTTCCATTCCATCCTTGTCTGTGTGAGTGTTTCATCTGCTTCCTGTGTAAGCAAAGGTGCCTGCTGCTTGGTCAGGATTCTTTCCATAGTACAAGATATCCAGATAAGATGAATTGGCCAAGCTAAATTGTGCCATTGTGCACAGGTGATACGCAGTTAGTTGGTCTATCTATGATAAACACATGATTACGGGGACATAGTGGGGATAGATGGGATGCCCTTCAGAGATTAAATGTTCGAACCGCAAATGAGTTCTTTCGCTGCATTAGGAATTCTCTTTTTCTGCAATCTTTGAATGAATAGGTGGATATTACCAGAAGGAAGAAATTGTGGTGATACAGGTTTCAGTAGCCCCTGTATTGACAAATGATTTATCCAGCAGTGACACTATACTTTTAGAAGAGTCATTATCGCAGAGTGATGAATGAATGTTTAAGATGATAGCAATAACAGGAAGACGAGACAATGGCCGGCATTTGAAATTAGCATAGTAACAACTGTCTCTTTTGACCACTTGCAGCCAACGTGGTGACAATCATAATCCTATCCCGAGGACGATGCGGACTCTCACGTTTTGTCACCAACGACCTGATGGCGATAGCTTTCGCTGATTTCCTTGTCATTTTCACCGGATGCATTCTGAACAGGATCGGTCGCATTTATCTTAGGTACACAATCCTATCTGCTCATCCAGTGTGTGCGTTTGGTGCAGTTTTGGTCTACATCAGCCGTGATGGATCAGTCTGGCTGACAGCAGCCTTCACCATTGATCGTTTTGTGGCCATCGCCTGCCCGAGTCTGAGTACCAGATACTGCACTGAGAAAACTGCATTGCTCGTCATAGGCGTGATCTGCTCCTTGTTCTGCAGCAAGAACATTCCTCTGTACTTTGTCACTCAACCCTTGGTTATACTGGAAGGGATGCCTTGGTTCTGTGTCATCAAGCCGATGTTCTACACTTCACCTGCTTGGCAGGCCTACCGCTACCTTGACCGTGTCTTGACTCCACTTCTTCCGTTCTTTTTCATTCTACTGCTTAACGCCCTCACTGTTCGGCATATTTTAGAGGTTAATGCGGCACGCAGGAAGCTGCGTGGCTCTCTGAACGGTGAAGATCACGAGGTGGCCAAACGCAAGAGGTCCATTGTTCTGCTGTACGCCATCTCCATCAGCTTTCTACTCCTGTGGGGCACATATGTAGGAAGATTTCTCTACATTCAGCTTACAGGACAGGACAACTTTGGTGGACTAGATTTCAATAACCCACAATACATACTCTCAGAGATGACAAATATGCTCCAGTTACTCAGTTCCTGCAACAACGTCTTCATCTATGCGATATCTCAGAATAAATTCCGAGAGGAAATGGAGAAGGTGCTAATGTGTCCTCTTGTCTTAATCACCAGTTGGTTTAAACGTCGAAAAACGCAACAGAAAATCATCACATAAGTTCTCTTACATCATTGTCTCTCAGAATGTTTTGCTGCATTACAATGTTGGATATTTTAGCTTCTGAACTCGTGAAATCTAAGACTCTCTCTTGTACCAATAATGATAGAATACAGAACAATTGAAGGTGCTGCATTTCTGGGTGGTGTGGAAAATCAGAGTCTGCATCTTCGGTCACTATTACGGAATTCTGAGAGGGGAGCAAGAAATTGTTTATGAAATTGCCCCAGCCATGAGGAACACCAGTAATATCTAAAGATCGATGAGTGTGTGCCTACTTGCTTCGGAAATGAAAAGTTTGAATGCAGATGAGGTCGAGCGATTTAAGATCACTTGGAGTCTGAACAGACTGGAGGAGGTAATAGTTGCAGTTGGATGCAAGGATTGACATGCAGACAATGTACACACTTCAGGAACCTGGGAGACGGAAGAACAATGACACAATCAAGTTGATCAACACAGCACAAATTTAGAATTTGTCGGAATCTAACTGAGAATTTGTCGGAGGCAGAATCTAAAGAGACTTTTGAAGTGAAGGACTTGCATTTCTGAACAGCAGAAATGGTTCTGTTCTATGAAAGTCGACTGGCCCCTGGTGAATTGCTCTTTTAGAAGACATTTACAATAGCCGAATAGGCTCCCTTTTGCGTTTTAATATTTCTATGATGTCGTTACTAATCTTAGGACCACGAAGTTCAATCAACTTTACATAGCATTTCCATGACGAAAGTATGTCTTGCTGATGGTAGTGAAATCTAGATTATGTACATGGCATGAATCTGGTGCTGTTTAAAAATGTAACTGCACTGGACCCAGTCTCTGTTTGTATGACATTAAATGAAACCATGTACTCAGTCATACTACATCAAGTGATACCTTTGATTGTATTGCAGCAGATCATGTTTCAATTTAGTCTCTATGCTTGCCCAGTTACTGAATCGGAACGTATGTCATGGGCTCGCATATTTGTCCATTCCAGCATGCTGCAATAATCAACAGGACAATGTCCGGTAAAGCTTTTCTCTCGTTTCCAGCTGTCTGTGTGCACCACGTACACTTTGGATTCCATGTAATCATTAAAATCTGTCTAAAGCAGAATTGCATAAATTTAAAGCTTCCGCCTGAAGTATCTTGTTGGCAAAGTGTTTTTTACATAGAGATGGACCTATACGGGATGCACAAGTCATTTCTTAAGCAATTTAAAAACGTGGTGGTTGGTTTACTTGATATTTTACACACCCTCAAGCTTTTTTTCCCCTTCGTTTGAAACTGTGAAGCGTTTTGCTGGACCTATTTCAGTACATCCGTCGACTTTTGGATTTCTCCATGAGTATCTGTGTTCCACATCAGGATTGTCACAAAGTTGGGTTTGATTTGTAATCTAAAATTCAGAGAGACATATGATTGTGCTGGGATTTCCTCTGGATTTTGTGAACAAAATTCGAAGGTGAACTCTTCTGACTGATTTTTCGAATTAATCGCTCAGGCTAATATTCTACAGGCAAAGCGGCAGGCGGAATGAAAATTCAGTTTGTATGTAATCTGAAATTTAATAGTTCCTTTAATTGTGAGCGTGACACGGAAATCAACTGGTATGTTTTTAAAAAAAGACAAGTTTTGATATCGGTTGGATAATGCAGGTTCATAATGTTTCTAGGTGTGCATGTACCCCGAGACCTGATGAACCGTTTGACTCTTCATTGACCTCTGAATATATTTTACAATGCAGCCAATTCAAGGAGCAATTAGGAAAGGGTAAAAACTTTTTCCTTTACCAGTGACAACAGCTGGGGTTTTCTGGAAAATGGATTTTCTTCGGAATTTCCTCATGAACTACTCATACCAGTTGAAACTGTTGAAAACTCACAGACTCTGCAATATATTGCTTCTCGCAGAGACGAGTAGACAAGTAGGTTTGAAATATTTCACATTTCACTTGTTTGTTATAACACAAAACTTCATTTATTAGAAATATTATCTTTCAATGGACTAACGCTGCTAGTTTAGGGAATGAATACAGGACTTATTTCGTGCCTTTTGAGATGGCGAAATGTGATTTACTGTGAAACCAATGAGGTGCTGTAGAAAATTCCACAACCACTTTTGTAATAGTAAAGTATTTCGATGAAGCATGGAACAAGAGTACTCATTTGAGAGACATCCAGTCCCTGTACACCTCCATCCCCCATCACGAAGGACTCAAAGCCCTCCGCTTCTTCCTTTCCTGCCGCACCAACTAGTACCCTTCCACTGACACCCTCCTTCGACTGTCTGAACTGGTCCTCATCCTGAACAACTTCTCTTTCCCACTTCCTCCAAACTAAAGGAGTTGCCATGCGCACCCACATGGGCTCCAGCTATGCCTGTCTCTTCGTAGGATATGTGGAACAGTCCATCTTCCGCAACTACACTGGCACCACCCCCCACCTTTTCCTCCGCTACATCGATGACTGTATTGGCGCTACCTCGTGCTCCGACGAGGAGGTTGAACAGTTCATCAACTTTACCAACACCTTCCATCCAGACCTCAAATTCACCTGGAATGTCTCAGACTCCTCCCTCCCCTTCCTAGACCTTTCCATTTCTATCTCGGGTGACCAAATCAACACAGACATCTACTATAAACCGACTGACTCCCACAGCTACCTGGACTACACCTCCTCCCACCCTGCCCCCTGTAAAAACGCCATCCCATATTCCCAATTCCTTCGCCTCCGCCGCATCTGCTCCCAGGAGGACCAGTTCCAATACCGTAGAGCCCAGATGGCCTCCTTCTTCAAAGACCACAATTTCCCCCCAGACGTGATCGACGATGCCCTCCACCGAATCTCCTCCACTTCTCGCTCCTCCGCCCTTGAGCCCCAAACCCCCAACCGCCACCAGGACAGAACCCCATTGGTCCTCACCTTCCACCCCACCAACCTCCGTAGACAGCGTATCATCCGCCGTCATTTCCGCCACCTCCAAACGGACCCCACCACCAGGGATATATTTCCCTCCCCTCCCCTATCAGTGTTCCGCAAAGACCACTCCCTTCGTGACTCCCTCATCGGATCCACACCCCCCACCAACCCAACCTCCACTCCCGGCACCTTCCCCTGCAACCACAGGAAATGCAAAACTTGTGCCCACACCTCCTCACTTACCTCTCTCCAAGGCCCCAAGGGATCTTTCCATATCCGCCACAAATTCACCTGCACCTCCACACACATCATCTAATGCATCCGTTGCACCCGATGTGACCTCCTCTATATTGTGGAATGCTTCAGGGAACATCTCTGGGACGCCCGGACCAACCAACCCAACAACCCCGTGGCTCAACACTTTAACTCTCCCTCCCACTCCACCAAGGACATGCAAGTCCTTGGACTCCTCAGTCGCCAGAACATAACAGCACGACGGTTGGAGGAAGAGTGCCTCATCTTCCGCCTGGGAACCCTCCAACCACAAGGGATGAACTCAGATTTCTCCAGTTTCCTCATTTCCCCTACCCCCACCTTGTCTCATTCGAATCCCTCAAACTCAGCACCGCCCCCCTAAGCTGCAATTTTCTTCCTGACCTCTCCGCCCCCACCCCATTCCGGCCTATCACCCTCACCTTGACCTCCCTCCACCTATTACATCTCCATCGCCCATCCCCCAAGTCCCTCCTCCCTACCTTTTATCTTGGCCTGCTGGACGCACTTTCCTCATTCCTGATGAAGGGCTTTTGCCCGAAACGTCGAATTTCCTGTTCCTTGGATGCTGCCTGACCTGCTGCGCTTTAACCAGCAACACATTTTCAGCAGACATCGAAATGTCACATGATTCTAACAATGAAACATTGGAAGAAACTGAATCAGATCAAACACATAACAATGGCATGGGGAAGCCAGTAGAGGGCGGCATTACATCACTTTAAACTGAAAAGGGACTGACAGGCATGCAGATGGAGAGAGAGATTCTGAGCCTCTTATTCATCAGGTTTTAATCATTCATTCAACTGTCCCTCCCGGACAAACTTTGTCCCATTGCAGGCATAGATGGACACATACATACACACACACCCACACACACACACACACACACACACACACATCGAGACACAGTTCCACGTGAGCAGTAATATTTGATGACTTCAACAACAAGAGAGACTGAAAAAGAGAAAGAGGTTTTGACCCTTTCCTTTGAATCAACCTCCAAAATAACAGACCGTCGATCGCACCCAGATTCAGATACAGAGATATGCACAAACATAGAAACACACATTTACACACGCTAAATACAAGCACTCATACTGACAAACACACACAGAGTGTCAGGAGCGGAGGCATCGAAATATGCAGATACAGAAACAAAAGCACAAATAAATGGATGCGTGCGCACATGCACATTCACTGTCTCGGTCTCTCTGACAGTCCATTTCTCGAATTTTACTTTTGAACTCTTCAAAAAGTCAAAGTTCGGAGAGTAGAGTGCAAAATAGGCTTTCTCTAAGGGCTGGAGTACCGAGAGCTGAGCTCACATTCTCCCAATTACGTGTCCATAATTTAGGAATGATATGAAGAACAATTACTTCCCACAAAGGATTGTGAAAGTTACGAATTCTAAATGGAACTTGCAATCAATCAGCAAAACTCTTCCACTACAATCACAAGATAGAAACTGACATCTTCACTCTTGGTGTAAAATTGATAAACGGTAACAGCAGAGAAAGACATTGATTTGCTCATCGGTTAGTCTACAGTCTGTTCTGTCTTTCTTCATTATTCCTATTGACCTTAAAATGAACGAGAGAGTATAAAGGAAAAGAAGAAGCAGAAGTGTTCACATAACTCTTGGCCAAATAATGATTGCATTTCAAATCCAAAAGGCAAGTTCCATCAATGTGGAGCATCTCTGAGTGACATGATTGGGAGTGCCCACAAATGACATAATTAGTTCAATCACAGGACCGGTATGCAATAATAATTGCATCAGATAAGTTAGATGTAGACATGAAGTTAACAGTGACGTGACCGAATTCAATTTTCAAAACGCTCTGAAACTTTCAATGTTAATATGGATCATATATAATGTGCCTTTCCAGAACTATACCCAGTGCTCAATTTATGATCTAACCAGGGAGTTGCATAGCAGCAACCAGCTTTACTTTCCATCAACATGTTGTATACGGTGGAGAATATTTTGAAAGTCTATTGATATAAATGAAGACATATTTGATTTGAAAAATAGCTGAGAATAAACATTAAATTTTAAATCAACTTCCTAAATAAATACACATTTGCACAGTACAGTGCAGAACGTTTGGCTCAACCATTTAATAAACTGGTTGTGACCCATTTGCCAGCATTTGATATGTGTCGAAAATCGTCCTATTCATGTACCCAACCAAACGACTTTTAAATATCACAATTGTACCCGACGCTAACAATTTCTCTGACACCCCACGAATTTCAAGCACCATCCAAACGCTCTCTTTATTACGTGTTTTTTTTATTATTTCAGAATTTTATTATTGCAGTATCCGAGATTGGACTGCAAGCCGAGATATCATTGATGGAAAATGTGTTAATAAATACAAGTTCTGCGAATGCACTGAATTTACGTGGAATCAAAAACATACCCTTTTATTTTGCAATATCTCCTCTCCATGTCCAGACCGTCGCAATAGGATCATGAGCAGTGCAATTCCGATTTGATCATGCATCGTCGGTGTTGTGAAAGATGCATGTCCACGTGGCCACACCTGCTGCAGGATGATGGGTACTTGTTCTCCGTGAAATGTGAAAGAAAGCAAAATGTGGGAAAGACACTGGAGGTGGTGGCGGGAGGGGGGGAGCTTTCATCAACAACGCTTACAGACCTCAAAACCGAATAAGACTCTCATAGTCCCGCACTGACAATGAACTAGTCTGAAGCTGTGGTGCTGCGTGTCTCAAACACAAGCCACAGCTATATGTTGTTACTTTTGTTGGTGGGGGTGCAACGGCCAACAGCGTGCTAGCGCATTAATCTTGATTGTGGAGTGGCAAGCCATGAATATCTCTGCAAAATGGACAGGGGTGAGGTTTATTAAATCTTTTTGCAGGGGATTTACCCACGGAAATTTCAAACCAAGAGGAATACTGCAGGAAGGCTGGAAGTGAGAAGAAAGTCAAGACTGGCAGAATCTTTGTAGAGAAAAGCAGATTTTCCTGTAATACATACGGGAGGCTGAACTTTAAATGTTAATTAGCATTCACTCTCCACTGATGCTGCTGAACGTGTTAGGTTTTTCCTTCATTTCAGATCTCCAGCATTTACTAAAGAGAAATGTTGATCATTTTGAATTTCCATTCTGAACTGGTATTGAAGGTCTTTATTGCTTTTTCGTGCACTGTATTTAAAGCAGAGACTCGGTGGCGGAGAAACTGAACTCATCTGTCACATCAAGATCTGACAGAGTCGATTAATTCATTATGTTCTGAGAAGGGTTCAAATACCCGACTGAGTTGGAAATTCATTGATGCAATCACATTGAGTAAAAGCCAATCATCTGTGCTGAGTATGGAAAAGGATTCATTGGGTCATCACACATGCTGACATATCAGCGCATTCAGACTGCAGAGAGAAGAGACGTTTTCAATGTCCAAACTGCGAGAAATTCTGTACAGTTTCTGGTGAACTGATTCTTCATCAACGTGTTCAGAAAGACATGAGACCATTCATCGTAACTCACTTTGGCACTGGGTTCAAGAGATCATCTCAACTTACTGTATATCAGCGAAATCATGCCACGCGATTAAGGTCTCTGGCCATGAGTGTGAAAAGATATTTACCACTTCATCCAAACGTTTGGCACACCAATGTTTCGTCTTGCCAATGGGCAAAAAGCCTTTCTTGACTGGGGGGGAGGGATTCACTAATTCATCTGTGCAGCTGGTACACAGGCGTCTTCACATTGGAACGACACCATACATCTGTCCTGAATGTGGGAAAGGATTCATTGTCATCCAACCTGGTCATACAATAACAAATTCACAAATGAGATCTCATTCATGTCTTGTAACACATTGTTGTACTTCTTGGGATAGACAATGAAACAAACACTTTGAAACGTACTTTGGCAGAAGGTCTATTTTAGGTTTATCATTTAGAAGGTGACTACAGATACATCCAAACAGTCAAAACAGTCACGCAGTTTCTTTGCGCACAGACTATGATTACCAATGTTGTGTATGGATGGATTTCACCAAGAAAGAGCTTCCACTTTCCTGATTTGAGTTGTTTTTTTTTACTTTTTACTGGAGGTATCGGCGACCTGGGGGTATATTTTAATGAAAGATGGATGGAGGTTTTGAAGGACTTGAGGGGCAAGCAAGTGACCTTTGAATGTTCAATTCACTGCCGTTAATGGTGGTACAGTCGAAACTCAAAAAAAATTAAGAAGAATTGAGAAGTTCTCGCACAATGTCAACAAAAAGTCTACAAAGTCAGTGACCCTGAAAATAATTCCATTTGTTTTAGCTCAATTTACATAGTCCTATATTGCACACATGTATTCCCGAAACTATGAAGTTTCTAGGATTGGAAGCCACTACATTTTCAGATTCACTACCATGTTTACATTCCCGATTATCACCATTCCTATCTACGTAATCTCCTGCTGAAGCACAGACTTCTAAAATATCTGAACCCATCTCATTCAGGTCTGTTGTACATTCTTGAATTAAATGGCTTAACAACGTTGACCATTTTTTTTCAGTTGCATATGACAGACACTCCGGAATTTCGTCCTTACACTGTTCCTACTCTATATATCCAATTCGTCCTTAAATACATCCCTGAACCCATTCCTCCATGACCAAACAATCTATCTCGTGTTCTAGCATGACCTAGACAAAAAAAACATTGCGGATCTGGAGACCTGAAATAAAAACAGAAAATGTTTCTCGAAACTCAACACGCCTGGCAGCGTCTGTGAAAGAGAAACACTCCTAATTCAAAAGTACTGTCCTTCAGAAATGAAGAGACGTGGAAAATTGCTGGAGTTTAGACTGGACAGAAGGGTATGTAACTAGATTCTCCCCAGTGTGCACTTGCTGATGTTTCAGCAGGCTGATGACTGAGTGAATCTCTTTCACAGTTTCAGCAAGTGAATAGCGTATTCTCTATTTGATACCACCAATGCGTAGTCTGCACTGAATGGCAAGTGAATCGCTTGTTGCATAATGCAACATTTCTTCCTGTTGGAGATGCATTTCGGAATAAAACATGCTTTACTGTCTGTTCTGATCCATCAGATTATGGCTTAAGCTTTGTCTACACAAGTAACACAAGAGCAGTTTCTCTACACTGTAAACAGGGCTTTTTCCTTCCATCTTCCAAACCCGATAATGTTTAAATGATAAGTTAGGCGACTTCACCCTCTTCTAATAGAATGATTGACTCAAATTTCCTCCATGCGTCATTTTTTCTGCCCTGATCATTGTCTGTGAAATTGATTTTTAGGGGGAAAGCATCAGAGAGAGGACATTCAAAATCACAAAGGCAGATTGTGAAATTGAGTTGAAAGAATCTGATCATTTCTGGGGTAGTTACTAGGAAAATGTGACCAAGAACACTTATCAGGTTATCATTGATTCACGACTTCTTAACTAATACCCTTAATAATACTCTGGCATGTATTGAAGGATAGAGAGATAGGTGAGGCAGAAAAAGAACAAGGAGGGTGAGTTGTTCCCACAACAGCGCTGGAATGTTGACAGGATCTTTCAAACTCTCCAACTCCTTCAACCGGAAGGACCAGGGCAGCAAGTCTCACGCATTTCAGCTTAACCCGCATACTGTCCTGTTTTGTGTAACATCCAGCACTGGAGGCATTGATGGCCAATCATATCAACGAGTTCTTTCCAGCACGTAAACAAGGTCTTCGGCCCAGAGTCAATTCTGGAGTTCCAGAAGGTCTTCTTCAGACCTGGATCTGAAACCTGTCTGTGAGAAGCAACAACTTCACCACTCAGGGTGCACAGGAAAGGCAGTGATATTGGTAGAAAACCACAGCTTCGTTATAGCAAAGAAAGGAAGCCTTCGACCACTCCTCTGTGTGTTACTGTCCCATTGTTTACCCATTACTCTTCAGTTTATACTGCCTCACCTCGTTCTTCAACAGAAGTATTGTTTCAGGATCTCGTGGAAGAATGAAACCAGAGGATCTTCGTTCTATGATAATAGGACTGACAGAGTAGAGTTATCTGATGAAGAGAACAGGGACAATACATTCACTTAAGTCCAGCTCTGTTATAATGTACTATATATTTGGACTTACTTTGGGACAGCCTCTTTCAGTGGTCTTCTCTCACTCAACAACAAGTTGAAGACGAGAGTTTTCACGTAACGAAGTGTCTCGGAGATTCATAGGTACTTAAGGTCACATTAAACGACATGACCAAATGCTTGGCCAAAGCAATCAGTGGTAAGGAGCGTTTTCAATGAGGAAAATAAAGTAGAACTTCTTCAAATATTTCGGGAGAAAATTCCAAATTTCAGGGTCCAGGCAGTCCAAGGCATGGTCACCAACATTAAGGTAATCACAATCGGCAATGAAATGTACCTGGAATCGGTTTTCTATGCACTTGGGCCTATAGTTTAAAATACGCGGATACTGGAGATCTTAACTAATGACATTCAAGTGTTGGAGAAATTCAGCAGGTCTGGCAGCCTCTGTAGAATGCGATACAAAAGTGAATCTTTAGAATCGCTGCTATGTTTCTCAAAGACTTCCTCTTTTAATATAGGTCTTAAAATATTCTTCTGTATTGATATATTATAAATGGAGAATCATTCGAATCAAACTGTGCAATCGACAGGGATTCACTTTAACAGGCTTAAAATTCACTGCGTCTCAGTGTTGTACCCAGAACAAGCTTGAGCAGAGATTTAAGGAGAAACAAACAAAAACACAGTTACATTAAAACCTGAAAAGAACAGAAGTGGGAACATTCAAAACAATCACATCATTAGTTATTGGGAAAGTTTTAGATGAAACTCCTTCAGAATGTACACATCCCACCACCAGCAATAAATCCGAGTCCAGAGGAGGAAAGCAACAATGCCTCATCAGACTGATTGTTGGAATGATCGGATTGTCCCCAGAGGAAGCTCAGACTGCATTCTCTACAGTTTACAAGAATGCACGAAAGTTTAATTAAAACATGGAAAATCTTTCTACCGTTAAATTATAACAGCAGTCAGAAAGGACGATTGCAGAAACAGTGTTTTTTTAAATGTCTGTGAAAGTCAGTTCATCAACGACATTATGTATGTTCACAACAACATTCTCATTGGATAATATCGTTTTGTCATCCGGGCCTCAGTTGCAAGACTGAGGGAAGCCACTGGGTTGAAGGTTCAGTTTTCCTGATCAGATGTGTGACCGGGGTCCAACGGAGTTGCTCAGCATTAAATCATCAAGAGAAATGTTGAATTAACAAGAGGTAGAGAACGGGGCAGGTAGTTAACGAAAGTAATGCTGGGGACAGTGGAATGGGGAAGGTAATTTTTGGTTTCTTCCAGCATCATCGCTCCACATTCTTTGGTCAACACATATGACGAAGTAAGAAAACAGACAGAGTACCCAGCTCATTACTGCAGGACTAAAAAGGAATGCAGCGATCATTGACAGAAAAAAATGTCCCACCTTCAACACCGCACCCACCCTTGTGCACTCGGTTAATGTGGGAGGTGATTACATACCTAGTCCACAGAACTGGTGAAATGACATAAAGCTGGAGGTTCCCTCCTCAAACCTACCGCGTACTCAGATAACGCACGCCCACAGATCTTGAATCCACTCCGCCCATCAATCACCTCATGGACACTGCAGCGCACAAATCCACTCCCTCCATCCAAAGTACTTCAGTCCAGGTCACGATTCAGAAGTCCAGAGTAATCTGTCGTTCCCCTAACTATCATCTAACTATCAGCTCCCAATCCGGGAAATATGAGTAACCTATTTGGTTTAATCTTGTGTGTCTGTTTACCCTGTGAGTATCGATCACAAAAATTAACATTACGAATTTCAAACAACACTGGTGCCGAATTCGTCCGCATTTCAGGCAGGACCTGCAGTGTTAATTGCAGGTAAAGTTTTGGTCAGTTCTAATGCTCGCTCACTTCTCTCTGTTCAATTTTCAGGTTATTTCAGTCAGTCAGTGACACAGAGCCCAGTCGCTGTTAATAAGAAGGAGTGCCAGTCTCTCACCATCAACTGTGTTTTCAAAAGTCGTTATTCTTATCAATATTTTGAGAGTGGACATTTCTTTAGACAAACGCGGCAAGCTACGCAATGGGAGCGGATCTCCGGTGGCGGGAGATTCGTTGTGTCCACAGATAAAGCACAAAAGACATTTTCGTTGGAAATTCGGGATGTCAGAGTTGAAGACACCGCCACCTATTACTGCAAAGCTCGTTACTGGGATGGCACACACAGTGATGGGCTACGGTTTCCGTCCCACAAAAACTCTCATTGGAGATTTTTGCAAAAAGAAATTGAAAAAAATAGCCAACCTGCCCAGAAATTCCCACATTTCGGCCTCACAGCCGCTGCCCCGCAGTACAATTTGCAATTAGACTGGATTAATGTTAAAAACATGCTATGATTCACAAATGCCATGTGTCTTTGGATGGCGATATCTTTGTCAAGACTGGTGTGCGTGAGTGGATGTTGGGAATGATTGATCACTGTTAAAGACTACTGACGTGAATCGGAGTCCTGTTCTAACAGCTGAAATCAGGAATTGACGTTCAGCTGTCATACCCAAAATCTCAACAAAACCTGTGAAGTTTTACACCGACATATACCACTGTGACATTTTGGAACAAGGCACAGTGAAAGAAGCCCGATCACAAACATCTTTACAAGTAAAGTATACATTCTCCGGCCCCAACACTCAATTGTCAGCTTGAAGTTCACTTCACTGCAATGCAGCTTTATATCTTTACAATTCCCGTCAAGAACTAATTTGTTTACTCGATTGTTCTTCGCTGACATGAAGTGAACATCCACCTCCTGTATTCCTGTGCCATTTGATAGAAGAACAAGAGATGAGCTTGAGCCAAAGGGAATTTGGACACGGAGAATATCGCCTATCTATCTAAATCGCTTGAATAATTAGCTTGGTCAAGCAGCGTGCTGATGATGTTTCGATGCTTTGATGTAACATTGGTTCTTGTGCAGAGGAGACTTAAAGGAGCATTGCTGTGTTATTATGACTATGTAGATGGAACCGGAACGGCGTTGACTGTCACAGCTGGTAAGTGACTCTGCATTCCATCTTGCAATGGATTATGATGCTAAATGATCGTTTCATTGTTATTAGCTTAAATGTAAATAAAGTAAACAAATATTTTAGAAGGAATCGCTTCTGGTCCAATGTCGGAGTTGCTTGTCAGCAGAATATACGTGTCAGGTCCTGGTTTCCACAGGCGAAAAAAATGAATGACACCTGGTCCTGAGTCAACGGTTTCACTGTACCTGTGGTATCAATGGTCAAACCGGTCAATAAAGGGACACCAACAACATGGCGAACAGGTGACTCAATGAATAAAGAGGACTGACTGTCTGGGATCCATTCCAGGAGTTACCTGTGACCGAGGGAGCTCTTTTTGTTGCTTAGGTCACAGAAGCAAGTTTTCAGAGCTTTGCAGCAGGCAGAGAATCAAGCCCAAATTCCAAACGTTCAATGAAAACATTTCACCCACGAGAAAATCAGGAATACTACTTGGCGAACCTCAAGTAGAAGGTATCTGGATGTACGTCAAGATGAGTTATCCTATTTGAGGATTGGGAGCCAGGAATCACCGAGTTACTATTTCTTCTCAATTCATTTCATATATGCATTCGTTTAACCAATCATATTTCCATTTTAATTGCCTGAAATTGAACGTGAAACTGCAAAGATATTAGGTTCATTTAATGTCGGTGTTTTGCGACGTCGGATTGCTGTAATGAACGTAATTATCTGAACCAGCTCAAACTGAAGAATGCTCATTTAGAAACAGCAAGTAACAATTCATCAAAAGGAATATGTGACAATTTCTGGGGCATCGTTCAAATTAAACCCATCATGAGAATGTTGTATGAGTTATATGAAGCGAAGGGATGGAATGTTTTCTACACTGAAATGCTGGTTAGAAATTTGTTCTCCTTACTTGAGAATGAATTAATTTGTTTGCGAACAAGTAAAGCTAATATTCACTCGACATTCACTTGAGATAAATTAATTGTCCTTTGTGAAGGTATTCTGAAGTGTTAGCACCATTGCCTTCCGTTTAGAACAAGCAGAGTGATTTAATTTGAACATATAGAATTATTAAGGGGTAGATGTATCGATGGAATTTTCTCCAGACAGAAAAGTCCATCCAATAGTCACAATTTGCAATTAGGATTCAGCAGATCGGACGACGAAGAGCAAAAAGATTTTCAGACGATCGATTGTCTTGAATCAGTGGCATTTTATACCGCAGAAAGCAGTGGAGACCCAAGCGTGAACTGCTTTCGCTGGATCTGGTTTGCATTAGGAGCAGCGAAGCACGAAGAGACTTCATGAAAATCTTAAGTACGATGGTCTCGAAACTGGGATGGATGAGACTGAGCTCAGAGCAATAGGCCACTAGCAGAACAAATAAAGTAACGAAGGTGAAGAAATGTGCAAAATATGGAACTTGCCACCAGAGTAGTTCGAGCACATTATATTGAGTCAATTATAGAAGGTTTTGAAAACACAGGCAGGAGAATGGAATGCACTACACACTGTGTTAAATGGACAATGTGAATTAGATTTCAGGCATAAGTGAACGTTGGCATAAACGAGCAGCAACAAATCAGTTTGGCTGAATGGCCCTGTCTTCACTTTTACTGCAAAACTAAAAAGATTTCCACTCAGAAAACCATAATCCAATGAAAGTAATTGCAATTGAGAGAAATCTGAAAGGTAGATTCCAGTGTGTAATAGTAAAACCACCCTAGAGACATTACAGACAGAACCAAACAGACTGCTGAGAGACGTTTGTGCAGATTGCCATGATCGCAAGAAAAGAAAAAGGCACAAAGGAAAACCTGAAATCAGTTAATACAAAATTGAAATATTTCACGTCAGCTGTGAATACTGTGAGAAGAAAGTGACGCGATTGGGGATAAAAGTGGATCAAAAATCGGGTATACTCTCATAAACAGAGGTAACATGCAGACAATGATTGAAATAACCAGTGCTAATCAAACCCGTCGTTTATTTTGGATCCTATTCTGCATGGTGCCACAGCATCGTTTGGTTATATTTTGGGTGGTGAAGTTTGGAAATTTATTATAGAGTTATAGCATCAACCAAATTATCAGGTTTCCCAAACCAATGTTTTCCATTTGCCAGCGTTTGGCCTGCATCTATTTAAACATTTCTGCCCATCATCGATTTCCAAACGATTTTTAAATGATTTCACTATACCTGTCTCTAAGACTTCCTTGGCAATTCATTTCATATACACTCCACGCTCTGTGCAAAATAGCTGTCATATGTGTCCCTTTTAAATCTTTCTCCTTTCACCTTCACCTTATGCCCTCCAGCTTTCAAGATGACGACAAGATGATCGTTCGAGTTAGTCTGTCCACAGAATGTGTGAATACTGTTTTCTACAGAATCCTTTGTAATTGTTCCTAATGCACTTACGTTCTCCACATAGCCCTGCATTGTTTGCCTGATTCAGCTGCAATCGATTACCCATTTGAATTTGACTGTTGATTCTGTTTCCAGCAGCCGTTTTGGCAATGTATTGCACATCACAAGAAGAAGATATGTAAAATAATTGCCATCTCATCTCCTCATTGCTTTACATTCTGATAAAACATAACATATTCAAATCTAATATCAATAAAATGAACAGAATAACTCCCGTGATTTGCAATTTCACCATTGACTGAATATCTGTTGAATGTCATCCCACAAGTTTCGGTTCTCTGGTGTCCCGGAGTCCACCACTCCAAACCTCTGCTGCTGGTGACACCGTCACATTAAGCTGTGAATACTCAGGGATCTGTCAGTACACAGTTTACTGGTACTGTCAGTCCCCAGGCCAACCTCTGAAATATATGCTTCAAAGACACACCTCAGGAGAGCAGAATAAAGAAAATGTTGCAGGCGGACGAATCTCTGCTTCTCTTGATGCTACGGCAAAAATCGGTTGGTTAATGATCTCGCAAACTCAACTGAGTGACTCCGCTGTGTATTACTATGCACTGAGTCGGCTCTCAGCGCGCACAGTGATACACAGTACGGAGAGAGCTGCACAAAAACCTGAACATGCAGAGAATTACAGACAGAGTGCCACAGATCACGGAGACTGCTCCAAAATACCTGAACATGGGGTGATTACAGACACAATGCTACAAAACACGGAGAAATATTTCAAATAAATGTTACTCAGGGTGGAGCATTTTTTTATTGACACGGTAACACAGAGCACGGAGAAACCTGCACAAGAAGCTGAACACGATGGGGTTACAGACACCCAACATCACAGAGCGCAGAGAGAGCTGCACAAAATCGTGTTAGCAGAGGCTTGAGGAGGTGAAATTCGAGCTGGGGTCTTGGATGGATTTGAGCGGGATTGTCTTTATCCAGAATCTGCTCGATTGATTAGTATTGATTGTTTGTTAATGCACTGTTTATAAAGGAAACATCCTGTTCAAGGGAAGAATTCTCGCTTTATGTAAACCAGCGTCTAACATAACGTGTTTCTTCTTTACACTCTGTTAACAGAAAGTCAATCAGTTAAGTAGATGACGTGTTACATTTTACACAAGAGGGATACAGCATGAGCAAATTCGTCAATAACTCTTGTATTCTAATTGAACTATTATTCGAACACAAAATGCGTGTTGGATAGTTGGGAAACAGCAAAGGTTTGAGGACTATTTGGTTTCCAGCTTCATGGGTGGGGATTGGCATGCATATCGAGTAACATTCCTCTGTACTGTGTGAGTTCGTGATTTCAGTTTTCAGTTTATAATCTTTTCTGAAGAAACTTAATTCCAAATATACATTCAGACATCAGTGGCATGTTTCATTTCCAAAAAGCATTTTTTTTTCTGAGACATACCCATCTGGGTTCTCTCCAGAACTGCACACAGGAACATTTAACCAAAAGTATAAAAACACCTTAATTGAACACCGACTGTCAGAGATCAGTGATTTTGACACAGCAACACTGCAGGTAATGTTCTGTTTTGTTTTCTAGTGTTGGCGAAAAGGAGGCGCGATATCATCGATTTCAAATTATTTTGAATTTTCACGGTTAGTTTCTTTTAATTTCTTCAAGTACTTTGTTCTGTTTGTGGTTTGTGCCATCGTGGGAGATTGTTCCAAAGTCTCTAAGTTGTCGGTTGGTTTCAGTTTGTATAGATTCAGCTGAGGTTTTACTGTTACTCAGTGGGAGATTTCTCTACAGCATATATGACAATCCCAATTCCCTCCAATCAATTGTTCGATTCTTTCCCATCTTGTGGGGTCCTAGCTTTCTTTCAATTTTATATTATTAACAACCTGCAGAGCAGGTTCAGGACATTGACCTAATTTGACCCCGCAAATGTATGCCCATCACATGAATCTCTCTCCACTTTACACTGAATGATATATTAACAGATGGAATCATGCAGGTATCTATTCCTTTCGCCATTCTATCGCTTCCCTGTTCCATCGACTGCTTGTTTGAGTGTTTGTATTCTGTTCTAATATGCCTTTGCATGGATGCATTCGCCTTAATATCTCCATTTGTTGTTCTAGTGAACTTTGTCACGGAGTCACGAATAAGAACTATTTTCAGAATTCAGTTCATTTAACCAGGGCATCATTTAAAACATCCCTGTCCAGTCACCTTCTGGTTCCATGTTTTCTGGAGAAGAGTGATCCAACCTATTCAAACTTTTCTTCAGCCGCAAAATACAGCTATATTATGCATTAAGTTAATTCCTTTTTATTATTATATATTATTCATTAAGTTAATTCCTTTTTACTGGATGACATCGAATTTAGAAAATCTCACTGAGGAGATCACCCACCATCATATCAAATACCACACAACGCTCGAGGTTGGACTGCCCTTGTAACTTTTACTTTCGTGCACAATCAATGATAACGTATTAGATTAGATTTCCGACAGTTTTTGAAACAGACCCTCAGGCCCAACATGTCCACACCGGCCCATCGAAGACTAACTCACCAAGACCCATTACCTTAACTTACATTTACCCCAACTAATGCCCCTAACACGTTGGACAATATAGCACGGCCAATTCACATGACCGGCACATCTTTGGATTGTGGGAGGAAAGCCACGCAGAATTTCAAAATTTGACCACCCTTCTTGAACTTGTGATTGATCTGATCAAATGAAGAATTTTTCAGATTCAACGTTACCAAAATTTGCATTTGATGCTCCCCACAATGTTACGGTCCTTTGTTTGTTAACCATCTTATCCAAAAGTTGAACTGTAATTTTATGGAAATGTTGAAGCAGGGTTAAAGTATTAGGCATGAAAAAGTGTATAAATGAACGCAAACGAAGAAGTAAATTGACGTTTAAAATACACATTATTCAGTGAAATCGCAGAGTTGGGAAGCAGAAAGGAAGTTTTGAGATAGGGACTGAATTCAGTGTTTGCTATCAACGGATTCACAAACTGAAGGCTCGACATCATATTTTGTGAAGTTCGAGGAACCAAAGAAATTACAGTGAGCCTGTCCCCAAAGGGAAATGCAATCATTCACCTTATTGAAAGGCATGAACAATGAGGTAATCTCTTTGTTCAGCGAAATGTAATTAAGGTGCATACTGTGACTTATTTGTCCCTGTTGTGACTATTTATCTGAATAAATAAGGAGCCATTTGAACGTGTCACAGAGCAAGCCTCTATGGCGGCAGCAACTCCGGCAGTGCTTGAATGAAGATGCACGAGCCAGTCATTGCCCCATTCTTTGTCGTTTTCTACTCAATCCTCGCTGCTATCGGTGCCCCGGGTAAGTCAGTGATGTTCGAGAAAATCGATTGCCTATTCGTGTATTTCCAGATGTTTATTCCTTATCTTTCCAGGATTCAGTAGAATGTTCCCAAACTATAACTCTTTGATTTTAAAGCAGTTCGACAGGTCTCCAGACCGTATAATACATCATGAAATAATATCTGCAGCAAACTGACAGAAAAATGATCTATGAGAACTGAGAACTGCGTTGAATCACAATGCATAAACATTAAACAGTAATATTGTCACAAATTGCGTTCAAATCCAATTCAGTAAACTGCAATTTGGTCCATTGTATGATGATTGGTTTAACACAGTGTGGTAAAATGCCTCTCTGCACAGCTTTCACTACAGTATCTAAATATGAATTACTTTGTAGTTGTACTTTAGAAGACATTTTGTAATATAAACCTACATTCACTGATTAAACGAATCTACAGCATGTGCTGTGCAGAGGTGTAATAAAGTGTCGAGCTCCAAAAGGAGAACAGAATCGTTCATGTGGTCTAAGGTCTTAATTGAAGTTTAGTCTCAAAGACGTCAATAGCGATGCAATATTTTTGTACTTTTGTTAGTTTGCCTTTCTGCTGTGAATTCTCTCAAATTTCAAACCATTATATTCTAAATAATTTACCAAAAACATATTGTTCCTCAATTATACGAACGTGCAGTTCCACCTCGTCTCAAGTTATCTCAATGCATACAGCAAACACTAGAACAATGTGGCAGACCAATTTAGTTTTGAGGAATATGAAATATTGACAAACGGTTTGACCAAAGGAACGTCTGAAAGAAGAGACCAAAAGCCGAGCTGCTCAGGTGGTAATTCCAACAATTTGGGTTTTAGTCATTAAATCTATAACCAACATAATTTGGAATATTAAATGGAGGGATGCACAGGACGTAGAATCAAACTTAACATGATATTTCAGACTGTTGTATGATGCCGCGGGAATGGATTTCACTCAGGTCGGGAGCATCTGAAAATTTGAAGGATGAGGTTGCAAAGGGTGAGACATCTCTGGAAGGATCCAACGTCAGTTAACATTTATGGGTTCAAGGCTGGCCCGTGTTTGATATGAATTTGTTCATGTCCGCCGCATTATTTTTGTTATTGCAAATTGAACAAGTAGCTATTGGCATTAACTCAGTGACTGGAGAGCGATTTTGTTTTCCTGGACTGATCACATTGACAGATGATGCGATGGTGATATGTAAGACTGGGGTGGAGAAAGTCAGACGTGACAGTATACCTGGTTATTGTCCAATGAGTTTGTTTAAAATCAATATGCTTAATGCTGCACTTCATGTCTAGTAATTGTCAATGTTTTCAAAAATAAGGTGGACAGTGGAAGTGCCAAGGTGATAGTTGAAGGCAGTTCTGTGTAATATTTCACGAAGATACAAAGTTTCGACTGAGTTCAGTAATGTCTCATTTGACTTTTCACAGCCAACTTGCTGGCGTTCATTATTCTATTGCGAGGACGGTGTGGTCTCTCAAGGGGTATCACCTACTACCTGGTGGCGATCGCAGTGAGTGACTTCCTTGTCATTACTACTGCAGTCATTCTCAATCGAATCAGCCGCATCTGTTTTCGGAAAAGTCTCTTCTCCACCACTCCTGCATGCACTCTCAGTGTCGTATTGGTCAATGCCAGTCTGGATTGCTCGGTGTGGCTGACAGTGGCCTTTACCATCGATCGCTTTGCAGCCATCTGCTATCAGAGACAGAAGACCAGATTCAGCAATGAGAAGACCGCATTACTGGTTATAGGAATGATCTGTGTTCTGTGTTCCGTCAAGACCATCCCTTTGTACTTTGCATTCCTGCCCTTGTTCATTTTGGATGGGGTATCATGGTTTTGCAACATCAAAGCCAGCTTCTATACCTGGCCAGTATGGCAAGCATATGATTGGTTGTTTCGTATCATGACACCTTTTCTCCCATTCTTTGTCATTCTGCTGCTAAACATCCTTACCATAAGACAAATCATAGCGGCCAACAGAGCTCGCAGGAGGCTCTGGGGTGCCGAAAATCGACAAGATCCAGAAATGGCCAACCGCCAAAGGTCCATTGTCTTGCTGTTTGCCATTTCTCTCAGTTTCCTCCTCATGTTGTCCCCTGTTGTTGGACATTTTATCTATGTGTGTCTGAAAGCTAAGAGTGACTTTGATGGACTGGATTTCAGGAACCCGAAGTACATATTTGAAGAGAGCACCAACATACTCCAGTTACTTAGTTCCTGCAACAACGTCTTCATCTACTCTGTCTCACAGAATTTGTTTTGAAAGCAGATGAAGAAAGTTCTGATTTACCCCTTCGTCATTCTCGCCAGAACATTTAAACGATGAACAATTAGAAAACACTTCATCTTGTTTCTTTCCCAACAGAGTGACATAGCGTTCACTTCTACCATCTGCATTCCATAAAGAAATCTGATGAAAAGAAGCCCCAGTCTTAAAGGGACATAAGGACTATACTCCTGCTGTACAGATACCTGAAGCATAGCCTAAAAGAATGCAGAAATATCGGAAATTATTTCCTTCTGGACATGAAGCCAATTTATGATTTGTATCCACTCACACTTCCTCCAACTCTCACTGGTCTCGTACAGTTCGTATTTGTTTATTCATGTATTTTCCCCATTGTTTTGCTGTTGATATCATTTTCCAATCTCTTCATTCCTTACTCGCAGCATTCGTTCCAGTTTTCCTTCAGCACTGTCGTCCTGTTTGCCATTATTTCCTTTCTTAGAGCTGTCATATCTCCCCATCCATCTCTTTCGCGATGTTCCACAGAGTAACATGATCTTCAAGAATATCCATAACCCAATACTTGTGTTTGAACTCTCTCTTCAGGAATGTGTGTTCTTTTTATTGTTGAGTCTGCAGATTTTACATTTATTCTCCAGTTGAACCCCTCGGAATATGGAACATTGTAACAACATCATTAGGTTCTTCCCTCGTTTCTACATCAGAACTTCATTTTTCTGCACCTGAATTCAAATAAACAAGAATACAGGATTAAACCATACCAAATTTCCAATTTCATGACATCAATAATGTTGCAATAACTGATTGAGGCTATCATTATATAAATTGCCAGGCTCAATGTCTCAGATTCTTGGGGCTCTCCAACTAATAACATTCGGCCATCCTGAGAATAACCCATTCCTTTCTACAATTTGAGTTCTCCTTATTAATTCATCACCACAACTTAACATCAACCTCGTATTCTCTTATATATTTACTGACTTCCTGTACGGAATGTTCCCAAAAACTTTCAAAGTAACGAAAACACATCACATCTGTTGGTTGTTCATTATCGGTTCTCCAATTAGCATCCACAAAACGAATTCCAGAGTGTTTGCCAAATATTCCTTCCCTTTTGTGACTCCGTATTTACCCGTCTCAAACATATCATTGTTTCAAAATGTCTATTTATTGTCTCCTTCATTATATGATCTGGTGATTCCTTATAATTGACATTCAACGTACTCTGGTTCCTGTTTTCTGATCCCTTCCTTCTTCAGTAGTTGGATTAGTATCGCTTTTTTATAATCCTCAGGAACTTTTCCATAACTTCTCGAATTTCCAACGATAACCATCAATGCACTCATTGTATATACAGCCACCTCAAACAAGACTCTGGAATGGACCCCATTTGGTCCAGGAATTTATCAACCTTCAATTTAAGAGGTTTTCTGTTCTCAGCATCCAAAGGATTTTCATGCTCTGGACTCCTCCTCAGATATCATCCATTCTTCTTAAACAGACACTTCAAATTTCTGAACTTTATTTATAGCCGAATGTTCAGACAGCAAAACCGTCGAAGGAAAATCATTCAATAATTTCACAACTAAAGATAGGAATAATTGGGAAAAATGCAGAGAAGGACTGAGATGTCCTTCAAAGGAGACCTAAGCTCACATTTTCAAATAGGAACTCTTTGATGGAGTAATCAAAACACGTGGAAGGGGGCTTCAGAATTTGCAGGTTGCTGTTCTCGTTTTACGTGTGTGCAATTGTGCAATATTCCAATGTTACATAGCAGGCATGGCACCGGACCAGAAAGGAAGGTATATGTTCGAATGTAATTGACACACTGCAGACTCTGAAATTGTATAAATTAGAGACCTTTTTGTTTATGTCACAGCGCAGATTTGAAATTTCATTAGTTTACAACAAGTGATGCATGGCCCAGGGAATGTCTCGTTCAATGCCCTGTATTATTTAGCACTTGCTACTACTGGTGTCCCTTGGTCGGTAACACATTCTTACGAATTGCTTTTAAGTTCAACCAATCTATTAAATTTCACGATCGTCTATTTTTTTCTGATCATCACCGTTGAAGGAAACTCAGACCAGATCACTATGCATATCCAAAATATTGAGATGTACTAAATTGTGCGCGTTTGCAATGCACAGCAACATTATACTCAGACTGTTATTTTGAGCAATTAAAGAACAATTAGTTATTAGATTATTAGTTTGTGAATTTTAATGTGTGACATTGCCTGAATAATATTCAGATTAACTGCACAAAACTAAATTTTATTACAATGCTGGCAACGTCAAGCAGCTGTTTTTGCTGTTGTCTGGAATAATGCACTACCATTGCGTTCAATATTTTTATACACAAATGACATGATGATCCAGAAGAAAATTATTGCACATGCGTAATTATTTTAAAGATTAGAAGTGTATCTAGTGATTACTCAAATAAGTTCAAAAGTTCTTGGCACTTTCGCCCAGCCAACCTGCTGGCTATCATGTTACTATTACGAGGATCATGCGTCCTCTCTGGGTGCACCAACTTTTATTTGGTGGGGATAGCAATGAGCGATTTTCTTGTGATCATCACTGGGTACATCCTGACTCAGATCGGTGGCATTTAATTCTGACAAAGCGCCAAGTCCGCGACTACTGCCTGGGCAGTCAAACCATGATAATCTAAGCCAGCCGGAATGGCTCAGTGTCGTTGATTAGTATTCACCATCGGCCGTTTCGTGACTCTGAAGATCAGGTACTGCACCGAGAAAACTGTATCACTGTTCATTGGAGTGGTTTTCGTCTTGAGCTGCATCATGAACCTGCCTTCAGACTACGTCTACTAGCCCTTGTACATTATGGACTGGGTGTTTCAGTTCTGTGACTTCAGATACTCGTACTGTAATTCATCTGCATGGAAGTTCTATTACTAGATGAATCACATCTTGACGTCTTTTCTGCCTTTCCTCCTTATTCTGCTGCTCAATGCTGGGACTGTCAGATACATCTTGGCAGCCAGCAGTGCCTGCAGGAGACTCCAGGTCCATCATACTGCTCATCACCATCTCGCCCTGCTTCCTCCTTCTAAGGGTCACCTTTTAGTCGGGGGCTCCTTCTATGTGTAGGTTAAAGGTGAGGAATACTTCAGCGGCTTGTATTTCACTGACCCCCAATTTATTCTCCAACAAACGACGAACATGATGCAGATACTAAGTTCCTGCAAAAACGTCTATATTTATGCAATATCCCAGAACAATTGTCGAGATGAACTGAAGAAGGTGTTATTGTCTCTCTTCACATCTCTCGCTGGGTGCAAATATTTTGTCATGTTCTCCGTCGATCAGAGTGGCTTAGTGTGTAACACACAGTCTCCATCTCGAATTTAAAATACGTTTGTGCGTTCATGCTTCTGTCCTGGAATTATGACCAGTCCGTGTTCCAGCCTTGGCATCCTCTGTTAGTAAGACCAATAGAAAATAAAACTAGCAGAAGATGTATTTCCAAGGATGAGATACTAAACTGTGGACTATGCCTGTGATGAATATGTTACACTCCCAGTGGCCCGGGCTATATCACTTGCTATTCGTCTCTTTCTCTCCAGTCCCTCCTTCTCTCATAGTCGCCATTCTTCCGTTATTTCCTCCCTTCTTCTCCCTCATTCGAATCTCAGCACTACCACATCTACTTCTTTGAATCGTTTACGTTGCCTTTCACTTTGACACAGTCTTGATGAATATCTCATTGCGTCCTCAACAATGATCTCGTTGGTTTTCATGTTTTCGCTGGATCATACACTCCACGCCTCTCCTGGTAATGCTCAACTTTAGTTTAAGTCTTTCTCCGTATTAATAGTATACAAAGAACTCAGCGACCCGCACCCCAATCTCCCCACACCAAACCTCGACATACACACATATATTCTGCCCTTTAAGTCAAATGTCGTGCTCGTTTACTTAACCACAAGAAAATCAACGTTATTTTCATGACTTCCCAACGTTATGTTTTGATTAATATTATACAAGACAAGCTGAAACGATGTTTTGCTTCTGCTTTGGACAGCTATTAACACAATTGTCAGGTCCTGATTGTCATTTCTCTCCATTCCCTTTGTGAATATTCTTAATGGAGTAAGGACACCATCTGGTGGTGCATTCAGATAAATTAAGTGCGACGATGTTCAGTCACTAAATTTGCACTGAAAGCAATTGCTCCTACATTGCAAGTATTGAGGACATCGTCATGGTTATTTATCTGTTTTGGATGACACTAAATAGTTTAAAATATGTATATATATTTAAACGTGTGTCACATACTCTTGGGAATTGAACGTCTCCACCAATTTTGTACGTATTCTTCATATTGCAGTAGAGTTTGGACTGATAGAAGTTTCAACTCTAGTGCAGCACGAGATTAATTGAACACCGACCTTTAATTTGCCATGTTCTTTTCGGCGAGAGCACGGGTAAGTGGATATGAGTCCACGAAAAGATCAGCCATGATGTTATAATGGTGTAGTAGGCTTGAAGAGCCGGACGGCCTCCTCTTGCTCCAAGTTCTTATGTTCTAATGTTCTCATAATCATCAACTGGGACACGTAATTTTATGATGAAGAGTCTCTGGACTCAAAATTGTAACTCTGTTTTCTACCAATAGCTGCTACCAGACCTGCTGAGTTTCGACATCAAATTGTCTTTGGCTTCAGATTTCAGCATCCACATGTCAAATGATGAACAAATAAATGATTGTTCTGATAAGATATTTGAAACTTCTGGACATAAACTGGATTTTGACAAAATCCACACTTTTTTGCCACTAACTTAAACTTTCCTGCGTTGCATCCTCCGCGCAGTTCAGTTTGTTCCAACACCTGAGAAAGTCAATCGAAAATTTCTAAATCATCCAAGTGACATTCCAGCCATTTTGTTGATCAGAAATTTGCGCACTGAATTCACTTATAACAGTGACCATCAGAAAATGCATCTACGTCCTTCAAATCATCAATAGTCCCAGCATCCAAGTTATGAACACCTAACTCCCACTCCGCTAATCTGGGCATATGTTAGAATGCCTAACCTATGACTGCGAAAGTAAATCATCTTCACTGAATTCGAAGAAGTGCTAAAACCTCAAAGGAAGCTTTTTAAAGACATACTGAAGGCTGCCTTCCAGAAATGGAAGAGATTTCAACGCGTGGGAGACCGTCATTCAGGATGAAATGACTTGAATTTATTGCATCCGGGGACACAACTCTTTGAGAAAAGCCACGCACGAGCTGAGCAGGAATTGTAGAAAGGAATGCCACCAATGTCGAAATAAAGAAGTAATTCCACCTCCTCAACAATGGTCAAATTCGTTGTCTTCAGTGTGAATCTTGGACTTGGTACGTGTCATGTCAGGACCTACAGAAACGTGATTAATGACAAGGAATTTTCTCGCTTGAAATCGAATGCTTTAACGAGTGATTTGAGAATCAAGACCAGTTTAGACACGTTGTAACATCCACCAGAACGTGGTGGAGTGAGACCTATATCCACCTGGGTAGCACTCAGATGTGCTGTTCTTTGCAGCACCAATCTACATCATGTTTTAGCAGCTATCTTGCAGAGTTGAGTTGTTAACCGAGCCATAAGCGGGAATAGTAACCTTCATAACGTGAACAAAAAGCGAAGATAATAATTGATCCTATTTAAATTGAGTCTTAAAAAGCCTAGCATTTTTTTCTGGAAAGCAAACCGTATTTGTTCCTATATGGCTGCTTCCTTGTCATCTCTTTCCCTTTTGAAAATTTCTCTCTCTTCATTCACAGTTATTCCTCCATTTTATAATCCAATCTCGTGAAATGCGCCTTCATGCCTAATGCGAGTCTTTTGAAGTCAACAGCTTGAACAAATTCGACGAGGAACTTCTGGTCAAATCTACCCAAGCTTCTGGAATACGACGAGTTGAACGACACTTTTTATGGGTGATGTACATCGCTGAAGCTCAGCGACTCAAAACAGATCCTACTCTGTTCTTTCATGCAGCATGTCTGATGACCACCATCAAATAATGACAATTACACTTTCTTCAGAATGAAACCCAAGACGACAAATTGAACCTTTTCAAACTTCAATGCCATTCATAGAATTGGAAGGACAGTGTGACTGTCGACATCTCAATATTTTGTCTCACGTGTGATCTGATCGAAAGGTTTCACTTTTTCCATGACAACAGGGTTATGCTGATCGGCAGAATGTACTAACTCCTGAGGGATGTCAAATCCCACGTTAATCCTCTATTCTACAGAATCACACGTTATTGGATCGAATGCCCAAATTCAGGAAATTTACTTTTTGTGGCGAGCTACCAAAATAGGACTTTGTATTTCTCAGTTACCACCATAAAGAGAAGAGCAACTCGATTGTCTATACACAGATTAAATATCCAGATGTGATTTGCTGACAAAGAATTAGGAAATTTGCTGAGAGGATTAAAAGTGTTCATTTCCATCCAGCCTAACAACAGAAACGTCAAGTGACGTTTTACTGGCGGCTCTGACTCATCAGGCATCCGCTACTCAATGCTTTTAATTGGTTTAGTTGTGAGTTACATCCTACCTAATTCTTAATATTTTAAAACATGTCAGCGTTATCGTTGTCCCGTAAATCGATAACATGCCAATCTGGAATGGTTAACGTGAAGTTACAGGGACAGTACTCAATAATGCACAAAATGTTTGCCATTGTTCAGATTATTCCAATGTTTCATTATTAGAATCGTGTTGCAATATATCATCTCTCAAACTGAATGCTGCAGTTCCATTTTACTGGAGGAATGTGCTGGATCAAAACTAGCTGCTCAATAGAAGCTCATCGCTGTCACAGCATTTTCTAACATCAACAAACGCACAAAATATTTTTATTTGTTTTACGTTCACGAAACTATTCGTTTATTTCAATAATGGATTTATAATAGGTAAATATTTGTGTCCGAATGTCAAGTATCAGATATCACTGTGAGCTCAAGAATCGCTTTAGATATGCACCGGATCTCACTGTTCGCTGAACACAAAATTATGTACAGAGATGGTCTTAGAGTTTTTGTGCAGGGTCAGCCAGTTCTGATTCTCAGTGGGACTCAGTGCGCAGTAATACACCGCAGAGTCTGTTAGTTCTGTACTCAACACATTCAGTTTGATAGTGCGGTTCACAGGATCAAAATTCCAGGAAAGCCGGCCCAGGGGAAAACTCCCCGTTTTCTCGCTGTATTGGTCTTTCTGTAGCAGAAACTGTACGGATCCGTTGGAAGTTTGACGATACCAGAACAGGTAAGCATTGTTGTGTAATTACAGAACAACAGCACATCGTCCCCCTCATTCAGTTTGATTGCAGCCAGTGTTTGTGAGACAGAATCGCCACGACAAAGTCCTATAAGAGCCAGGAGTTATACAAAATTAAATAAGGCACGACAATATACTTAATGTCCAGAAGTCGCACATGTACCTTCATCAATAAACCGAGAAATAAATGAGGGAAGTCAAACTGGATTGCATTCCATATGTCGTGATCATTTCCCATTACATCTCGCGAAACCTGCAGTGAAACATGAAAACTGTTGGTGAATATAAAACTCTCCCCTCGGTAAAATCATCTGAATTATCTTAGACCTGTCTGCATTTCAAGCCGAACTCTTCCACTGCCATTGCCTCATTTACACTCGCTCATTTCTGTCAGATTTTGCTCATTGTTGGGGAAAATTTAGATCTGGATTTTTTTTGGGCGGAGAATGTATTGTTGCTTCTATGTTGCGCAAGTTGATTGAATATAATTCACTTCTCAGCAAAGAGCTGAAGCACAGACATAGACAGGTGTTTAACCTACCAGTTAGAATAGCTGCAGTTGTGAGGAGTAAACCCAGAGCTGTTAGCAACATGTTTGCAGAGAGTTCACGGTGAATATGCAAACAACTGGCTGAAGCTAAAATGCTTCTCGTCACGAGTTGGGTAATTCAGGTTGAGTAATTTCCGGATCTCTGCTCGTTGGACCATTGTTGGCAAAGGCATCGTGTGAAAGCCAATGAGTACCAGGCTCCTTTGTTCTTCAGATGAGCCAATCAGTTTCAAGCTCGTTTGAGCCCCACTTCATATTATGACTGATGTGATAAACTAACAAAGTTCAGATTATGGGTTACTGCATCCGGAAGGTTCACTCGGTTTTCTCATCACAGTTGCTGCCAGGCCTGCGCGATTCTCTGGTTGTTTGTTTTTGTATTGGATTTCCAGCCACTGCAGTTTTTTGTTATTTTTGTTTCACCCACTGGAGTGATTAGAATCAGGTGGATCTTATTGACTATGAGACCCTTCATTGGGATTGTTAAATCGATGGAGTCCTGGTCAATAGGTATAAGTACCAGATTTTGAGTCGCCTCACTTCACAGACAGAATCCAAACAGGCTATCTATGGCCAGTGTACTGTCACAAATAAATGAAGGGTGACTTGGCGACGGAATGTCAGCTTCTGTGCAGTTATTTCAAGAGCAAAGTAACTTTGTTCATTAACAAACAATGGTATGGACAGAGATTGAACCAAACGTTGCCCCATGTCGATTATTATTTCAGCAAGCACTTCTCCAAATGGGAATTAATTCATCTTGTTCGAGTATGATAACTGTGGTGTCACAGGTAACAAAGCTGGCCTCGGTCTTCGACAGTCCCATTAGCTGATGCGTAGGACCAGTGGGTCTGGGGGATTCTGATACAATAATGAGTAAACAAATAAATAAATTTTTTTAAAAAACTGAAACAGTACAATCGAATGTTGCTTCTGATGCATTTCCTGGTGTGATACGTTGCAACTGCCTTTCATTAACTTTACTTTGTTCCATCGTAAACATAACTCCTGCATGAGTATCAAATACACTGCAGTGCATCAAACATGCGGCTCACCGCCACATTGTCTCAGCTTATACAAGGCTACCTGATCTCTCAAGGAAAAAGAAGACATTCTGTTAAACTCTCCCTCATTTGAATGGGCATGGTGAAAGGACAGAGGTGCATGCGAACGTAAATTCCAAATCCTGACTAATGTTTACCAAGTTTACAAGTGACACAAAAATTAGTAGCATGGCAATTGGTACTGACTATGACTTAAAGATTCTCTTGGAAGACTAAATCACAGACTGTTTCAAAGAATGTCACTGTACCATATTCTGGTGAGATCTCCAGGAAATGTTCAATAAAGAAATGAACAATTCATGAATGGGAGGAAAAGCAAATCGTGAATTTTCATCGGCCATTCTCAAGATGATGGCACGGTGGCTCAGTGGTCCGCACTGCTGTTTCGTAAAACCAAAGACACACGTTCGATTTCAGCCTCAGGTAGCTGTCACGATGGAGGGTGCACGCTCTCCCTAAATCTGCATGGGTTTCCTATGGGTGTTCTGGTTTCCTCGCACAGTCCAAAGGCGGGCAGCTTCGGTAACTTAGACCTTAGGTAACATAGGAGATGCAGGGGGAGGTTGGGTCTAGATGTGATTTTCTTCAGATGCTTGGTGTGCTCTCGATGGGCCGAATGGCGTGCATCCACACTGCAGGGATTCTATATTTAGATGTGTATATATTGATCTTTTTTAAATGTCTTTACTGGTGGGCTGTCGGAACCGATGTCTAGCCAGCATTGACTACCTGTCCCAAATTGTCCTTGTGAAGGTGGAGGTGAGCTGCCTTATTAAACTGCGACAGTTCACCTGCTCTGAGTTGACCTACAATGCCACTGGGGGACAGAATTATCGGTTTTTTTAACAAGTGAATGCCTATCAATGCTCTGCCGATCAAACGGGCTGCATTGTCCTAGATGGTGTCAAGCATCTAAAGACTTGTTGGAGCTGCACTCATTCGGACAATTGGGGAGTATTCCATCACAATACTGAAGTGGGCCTTGTAGATGATGGACAGGATTTCGGGAGACAGGAAGTATATGTTACTCCCCGCATTAATCCACGTCACTGACCTGCTCATGTTGCTGCTGCAGTTTTGCATTGTGTCCGGTTGAGTTTTTAATCATTAAAATCCGCACGAGGTAGACAGTGGGAGATTCGGTGAAGTTAACATAGCGTTAAAGGACATGCCACTATTCTTCGTTCATGTTTCCTTCAACTGTGATTTGACCTGATCTTTAACACAATGCTTGTTAGTTTTCATTTTCTTCCATATCTGCTTCAACCGTTTCTCATCATTCTACCCTCTTCAAGTATTACTAAAGTATCTCTCCACTTTTCCTTTTCTCCATCACACTTTCAGGTTTGCAAACATATACCTCTTTCACCTCCATCTGCCTCCCCAACTGTCTTCACTTCTGACCATCTATAAATTTACCTGATGCATACATTGTGGTGTACTTTGCTCATATTTCCCTTATCTCAGATGTTGGTGCCAAGAATTAGCAACAGTGAAACTTCATAAGCACCAAACTGGAAATCCCACTCTGTGCTGGTTTTAGTACGCGCTTTCCATCTGTTTGTAACACTGTGCCTTCATTGCACAGAGATAGATTGCAGTGTCATTAAGTCTGGCGTCTTTCACAGTCAGTGTACTTAGTTTGTAGCCTCCACTGATTGAAGCAGTGATCCTCTCGGGCTGATCATTTTCCCTTTTGGCCATCACCAGAAGTTGGGGTGGCTGATTCGGAACCTGTCTGTACCAATACACTGTGTTTGGCATAATGGCAAAGGAGCAATTCATGGACACAATTCCCACTTCACGAACAACCATCCACGAAGGAAATTGCGTTACATCGCCTTCTCCTGTCACATCCCTCGAAGTCAGAGTGGAAAACATCAGGAAGATTCTGCAAATTCGGAACATTATCAGATTGTAACACCAGTAGCAAAAGCAATTGTCCACGGGGTTCTGTTGAGGAACTGGAGGCAACTATTACATTTACACAAGTAAATATCGAGAACAATGCACACTTGACGTCTAGCGCAGACCAGCCTTGCTGTTGGAGTTGCAGAAGAAGCTGAGTCTTGGTGCTTGTTCATGTAACAAGCCTCTGACAGTGAAAGGTCTGGAAGGTCATTCCTCCTTCTGCAGACGTCATCAATATTTATCCCAGGATCACACTGCCATCTAGTTGCATGAACAAATAACTGCGACATCCACATACTCGCACAAATTACACTTCACGCGATACTACTCGATGAAACTAGATATGCCCTCCTTCCCAGCAGAACACTGTGAGCAGCTGAGAATCTGCATTTCAATTTCCTTTGCAGCATCCAACGTTTTCACACGATGTTCCTCCTGCATTGTAATCAAAGCTTTATTCCTCAAGGCAATTTTTGATGAATGAAGCAGTAGAATCGAATGCTGCTTTTGCTGCATTTACTGGGCAGACATATTATAACCGCATTTATTGAACTTTACTTCATCTTATTGTAAATGTAACTCCTATATCATTATCAGCTGCACTGCAGTTTGTCAAGTCAATGCCTCATGGCCACATTGCTCTGGACAATTAGAGGAAGGTGTCAGCATTGCTAGCCACTCCCATACAGGATTGCCAAATGTTTCAGAAGGAAAGAAAACACAACTTGGTAAAGTCTCCAACATCTGAAAGGGAATGGTGTAATAGCAGAGGTACGTGACAACGTGAGATGCAAATCCTGATACGTTTACAAATGACACAAATATAAATGGTAAGTGTTGATGATGATTCAAGGAGTCCATAAGAAGATCAGGTTTTCACCTGCTCCAGTGAGTGTGACTAATGCGTACTCTGATGAGATCTCTTGGAATTTTGCAGCGCCAAGAAATGAGCAATTTATGAGTTAGTGCACTACCAAATCATGAATTTCCAGGAAGCATTCCACAGAAGATGGCAGTGTGGCTCAGTTGTTCGGACTGCTGCCGACCAGCACCAAACACCCCGGTTCTATTTCAGCTTCAGATGTCAGTCTGCACATTTTTGCTGTGTCTTAGTCAGTTTCCTGCCGGCGTTCTGGAATCCTCCTACAGTCCAAACGTGGAGCTGAATTAGCCAGAGGCGATGCACTGATAGTTTGGGTGTGTTTTTCCTCAAAGACCCGTTGGTTCCAATACCCTGCTGCCATTCTGTCGGGATTCTGTGTTCAGCGTGCTTAAGCGTTTTTTTTTTCAATTTGTGAGATGTGGGCGTCGCTGGCTTGTCAGTATTTATTGGCCGTTCCTAGTACGTGTTAAGGATTTTGGAGCGAGCTGCCACCTTGACACTCTGCAGTCCACGTGCTGTCTGTGTACGCATAATGACATTGGGCAGGGATTTCCAGGATTTTCACCAAACGACAGTGATGGAACGCTGATATGTTTCCGCGTTAAGGTGGTGATTGGCTTCGACGGGAACTTGAAAGTGGTAGTGTTCCCATATATCTCCTGGCCGTGGAAGTGTTTGTGGGTTTGGAAGGTAGTTTCGAACGATCGCTGGTAAACCTCTGCAGTGAAACTTGCAGTTGGGCACACTGAGTGGCGGTAATGGAGGGAGTGGAAGGCTGTGCATACTGTGCAAATCAAATGAACTGTTTGTTTTTGGGTGGTGTAAAGATTCTTGAGTTTTGTTGGCGCAGCGCACATTTAGGCAGATCGAGAATATTCCATCGCACTCCGAACTTGTGCCTTGTAAATGTGGGCACTCTTTGGGCAGTCAGGAAGTACGTTACTCGCTACAATAATCCGAGCCTCTAACCTGCTCTTGTACCCATTGTGTTTATGAGGTGAGTCCTGTTAAGTTATTTGTCATTATATCCCCAGGGTTTTGACACTGAGGCATCCAGTGATGATAACATCCCTTTAAAGGAAAATCTATCATATTTTCTTCATGTTTACTTTTATTGTGATTTAAGCTGACCTTTCACCTCTGCGCATCATGCTTCTTATTTTTCATTTGCTTCCAGTTCTTCTTCAACAGTTTCCCAACATACTGCCCACTGCAAGTATTATGAAAGGATCTCTATACTTTCCTTTTTCTCTATCATTTATCTGATTTGCAAATATACATTTCCTTCACTCCCATCCGTATATCCAATTGTCCTCACTGTTGACCATCTTTAACTTTAGCTGTTCCACACTTTCTGATGTATTTTGTTCGCGTTTCCCATATCTGGGCGTTTGGGGTACAGAATTAGTCACAAAGATAATTCTACATCAACATACTGGAACTCCCAATCTATGTAGGTTTTAGTACACGCTGTGCATCTGTTTGTGACACTGTGCCTTCATTGCACAGAGGTAGGTGGCGGTGTCATTAAGTCCGGTGTCTCTGACATTCAGGGTACTGGTTTTGTAATCTCCAATGATTGAAGCAGTGATCCTCTTACGCTGATCATCATCTCTTTTAGCCATCACCAGATACTGGGGTGGCTGATCAGGGAGCTGTCTGTACCAACGCACGTTGTTAGTTGTTCTGGCAAAAGTGCAATTCATGGACACAATGCCCATTTCATGAACAACCAACCACTGGGGGAGTTGCTTCACTTCATCTTCTCCGGTCACCTCTGTGACCATCAGACTGGAAAACATCAGGAGGATTCTGAAAATTGGGAACATTATCAAATAGCAAGAACAGTGGTGAAAGCAATTGTCCACCTATCTCTGGTGAAGCATCAGAGAGAAACGTTATTTTCATAAGAGTACGTACCTGGAATAATGCATGTTTTACGTCTAAATCAGAACCGCCTTCTGTTAAAGTTGCAGAAGAAGCTGAGTCTTGGTCTTTGTTTCTGTAGTATGCCTCTCATACTCACAGTTGCTCACACTCTCTGGAAAGTCACTCCTCCCCCAGCTCTCATTTTCAATATTAACGGATTCGCACTGCCCTCTAGTGGCCTATACGCATAATTGTGACATTCACTCATTATAGTTCAGTGAATACTGCTGAATGAAAACAGGTCTGCCCTCCATCCCGGTAGAACATGTGAACAGCTGAGACCCTGCACTTCAAATTCGTTTCCACCATCCAATTATTTCAGAATGCGTTCGTCCTGCATTGTAACCAAAGCTTTCTTTCACACAGTGATTACTCTCGGAGAAATGTCCCCACATTCATCCTGAAATATCGATGTGCACTTGAAATTGTGTGAATCCTCAAACTGTTACATTATGTTTCTGGCAGGTACCATGCGCGAATCCATGATGAAAGGTACCATCACCTTCATCTACCAGAGAACGGGGAGCGGGAGAAAATGAGAATCTTTTAGCCAATATCATTGCTGAATGCAGACTACAAGATCCTGTCTGAGGTCATCGCCAAAGATGTCAGCGAGACCCGCACTGCCGTACCAGGTAGAATGCCTACAGGATGCCTCAGTCTCCTCAGGGATGCAAACGCTTAAACGGAGGACACGGGGGCGGTTAACTGCTTCACCAGCCCGGACCAGGAGGCGGCCAATGACCGGATGGATATCGTACAACGACATGCAAGATGTGATCTCCAAAAATTGATTTCGGGAGGGAATCTGCAAATGGATCTGACTGTTCTGCATCAACAATGTCAGCACAGTCTCAGACAATGGGTAGGAATCAGAAAGCCTCCTGATCAGAACAAGAGTCAGGCAGGGCTGTCTCCATTCTCCTTGTTTGTGTGTTGTATACAGCCTTGTTCGTGTGTTGTATACAGCCCTTTGCTGAGTACCCCAGGAAGAATGTGAGCCTGAGAGGGGTGATTATTGCAGGCAGCTGAGGCCAGCAGGTCAAAGCATCCCCGTACATGGATGGTGTGTCGTATCAACTGTCCTCTGGAGCCAAGGTAAATCGAGGCAAGAGTGGAGGCCATGTTCTTTGGGAATTGAGCCGACTGATTATTCATTCCCTTCAGCGTCAGGACAGAGAATTGGAAGGGACTCACAATATCATTCAGAGCATGCACAAAATGTTGAGAGGAGCGCAGCACCAAAATAAAGCAGGAACTGGTCTTTTGGGAACACTGCGCCCTCGCTATTGTGGGTAAAAACCTGGTCATCAGATCTGAGGTATTCTCTCTGTTGTTGGACATGGTGCAGGTCTGGCCCATTCCCTGAACCTCCGCTGTTTCAGTCACTCAAGCCATTTTCCACTTCATCTGGAAGCCTAAGATAGATCGGGTCTGGAGGGACCCCATGTACAAAACCCTGGATAAGGGGAGTAGATATTTGTCCAACGCTGCACTCATCCTGGGAGCCACTTTTGTGTGTGGCTGCATCAAGCAGTGTGCCGATCCTCGATACATAAACATCAAGTGTCAATATGCACTGTGGTTCTACCTGTCCCCAGTGTTGTCAATCATGTGCCTGGCCTCACAGCTACGGAATTCTCCAAGTCGACGGACCATCCCGCATCATCTGCCCTGCATCAAGAAAATTGCAAAGCGAAACACCTTTGACCACCAGTCTATCAAGAAGTGGTAAGCACATAGCATCCTCAAGACACTGACAGAAAGGTCAATCCTGTCCAGAGCTTCCCTGAGAAGACTCTCACAGTAATTTTGCAAAATGCCGCCTCACCAGAACTTGCTAACATTTACCAAGATGTCGCTGATCTGGTGGTGAGAAGGGCACGAACTGTCAGATCCTCCATGCACATCCAGTCAGCCCTGCACCAGGGCATACTGCCTTTGAAGGGTTGTGAGGGATTAGATTGTCAGACAATTCCTTCTGGATTGTGCCTTTGCAAAGGGATTCTGGAGGAAGTGCAATTATTTGCGTCAAGGGTCGTCTCTAGCAGCTCTGTGACACAGGAACGCAGACCAAATGACCATTAGTTTGGTGAAAGATGCTCTTTGATATTCCCGAAATGTGTTGATCTTCCAGAACAAGGAGTTGGCCCCCATTAAGTATTGCAAACTGGCACATCCCAAGGTCACTTACATGGTCAGGGACACACTAAAGCATGGGGCAGCTGCCGGAAGATGCAATGGGGAAACAACACAGTCTGAGGTCTTTCTGCTGTACGTAAATGGGGGTCTGTGCTGTTATTGGAACCTGCTCGTGCCTTAAGCAATTGCATATGTTAGTATTGGATGAGTAAGACAAGTGTTGGTTTTCTGGGTAGATTCAACGTCCATTTTTTTTTTAGTTTTCGTGGCTTGATGTGCAACTGAATAGAACTGAACTGCTTTTGTGACAATGCATACAGACAGATTTTTAATGAATAAAGTACATTTTTCAAATGAAAAGAATGTAAATTTATTTCTGTTAGATACAACATTCCCACAGGACGATCGACGTTGATGGCTCATTACAGTGAATCACTTCGTTGGGATCTGTCAGAAATCACTCTCCTCCGCCTCTCTCATACACACACACAAATGCGTGTGTGGGCACACACACCCGCACTTCATTCATCTCCATCTTCTAGTGGGTGTAATGGATTCTTTATACTGGTGTCTATAAGAAAGTGAAATCTGACGAGTTTCAAATAGAGGTGGAGTCATGATTAGTATGGAAACTGGAAGGGTGTAGGGTAAGAGTGGCAGAATTAGGCTATTTGGCCCATCGAATCTGTGCTGCTATTTGATCGTGGCAAATATGTTTCTCGAATCCATTCTTCTGCCTTCTCCCTGCAAGCCTTGATTCCCTTATTGAGCAAGAATCTATCTATATCTCTCTTAAATGCATTCAATGAGTTGGTCTCCACTACTTCTGCTGCAATGAGTTCTACATATTCTCTACCCTCTGGTTGAAGAAATTCCTTCTCATTTCAGGTCGAACGGGTCACTCTGTTCAGTTTCTCAGTATTCTGTAAGTTTCAATCAGATTTACACATCCTTCCAAACTCCATCATGTACAGACTCAGAGACTTCAACCACCTCGAACATGACAAGCTATTCATCCTCGGATCATTCTTGGAAACTTTCTCTGAACCACCTCCAAGACCAGCACACCCTTCCTTAGAAATCAGGTACAAAAATGCTCACGACTTTCAAAATGCTGTCTGACCAGAACCCTATACAGCCTCAGTCATGCATCCCTACTCTTGCATTCTGATGCTCTCAACATGAATGCTGACATTTCATTTGCCTTCGGAACTGCCAACTCATAGAGTCATTCAGTACTGAAACAGTCACTTCAGCTGTGCTGACCCGACATCCCAATCTGATCTAGTCTCACTGATGTGCTTGCTAAGCTAAATGTTTATGTTTGTGTATGTGCGTGCACGCATCTCTGTGCGTTTTATATTCGTGTGCTTCTATGTGTGTATCTTTGTGTTTCTATCTGTGTGTTTCTGTCTGTCTGCTTGTGTACCTGCATGAGCATGTGTTTCTATGTGTGCCTATCATTGTGCGTTTCTGTCTGTATACACATTTCTGCACTCAATGGGGGAAATGTAGATGGAGGTTGCTCTCTTCTGTTTGAAACGACATCAGGTCACCACTGCTAGCGGATCGACAGTACTGCACTAGCGATAAATTTTTACTAAGGCGTTTTTGTGAGGGATCCTCTTGGGAATTTTCTTGTTGGTTACTTTCTGATTTTCAGGAAATTGAGCTAAAACTAAGGTCCATGGATTAAAAATAAGGAGGCATAAAGTAAAACAGAGATTAGTGGAAGCCATTCTGAGGAAGCTGAATTCATGGCATCGTTTTTGGCTCTTTCCAGAGGGAGGACGAAAGAGGTATAGAAATGTAATAGTTACAGGAGACGCAGTCGTAAGGGAATAGTTGGGCGTTTTTGTGGCTGGAAACAAGAGTACAGAATGGTGGGCTGGCTGCCTGGTGCTGGGATGAGCGATGTCTCAGAGCAGTTGCAGGACATTCTGGAGGGGAAGGGCAAATAGTCAGTTGTCCTGGTATGCCTTGGTATGAACAACATAGAAAAGAAACTAAGCTGAGATTCCAAAAGCAGCATGTATAGAACTAGGAAAAAATTTGAAATGCAGTCAATCAAAGTTACTCACATCAGGATTACTACCAATGTAATGATGGAGTCAGAATCGAAATGTAGGATGTATATGATGAACACGTATCTTAAAAGATGGTGTAAGCAGGAAGTTGTCAGATTGACCGGGCAGTGGGACAGGTTCTGGGGGAGTTGGGCCTGCACAAACTAAAGTGGTAACACTTGGGCAGGTCCGGGACTGATATCTTGGGAGTTTAATTGGTGAGACGAATTGAGATGGGGTTCAGCTCGTGTGACAAGGGAGTGGGTACTGGAGGAGTAGAGCAGCAAATGGCGAAAGGAAGGGAGATGTAGGAGCATGACAAATATGACTAAGGAAAAGAACAGGAAAGGTAACGCTGCTGAAGAGACCAGGGAGGTGGTCTGAAATCCATATGTTTCAACGTGAGAAGTATAAGTGGATGGTAAAGGGTCTGCCAAAGCAGCAAGTTGGAAGTTGTGTGTGGATTCTGTGGAGATGAGAGTGGTGCTGAACGGTGGTGCTTCATTCAAGAACACGGCCATATTGTACAGGAGAAGGCTGAGATACGGGCAATTAGGCTTGAAACGGTTGAGGTTCGTAGGGAGGAGGTGTTATCAACTGTAGAAGGTGTGAAACTAGATAGGTCCCCTGCGCCTGGTGGGATTTTTCCGAGAATTCTCTGGGAAGCTAGGGCGTGCTGGCGGAGCTTGTGGCCTTCATCTTTGATTCGACATTATCTTCAGGTTTCAGGCCAGACGAGAGGAGGATTGCAAATGTTGTGCACATGTTCAAAAAGGACAGTTGAGATGACAGAGCGAATCATACACCAGTGAGTCTTATTTCTGTTGTAGGAAAAGGTTTCGAAAGGTTTATAAGAGATTGGATTTATAATCACCCTGCAGCAACAATTTGACTGGAAAGAGTCAACATGAATTCATCAAGGAGAGGTTGTATTGCACAAATCTCATTGAGTTATTTTGAGAAGGTGACCAAGTATGTGGATGAGGGTAGGGCAGTTGCTGCGTTGTACATGGCATTCAATAATGCTGTTGATACTTTTCCACATGATAGGCTATTGGAGAAAATGTGGAGATATGAGAAGGAGGGTGATTTGACCGATTAGATTAGAAACTGGTTTTCTGTAAGAAGACAATGCGTGGTGATTGATGGAAAATATTCTGCCTGGAGTCCAGTTACTAGTGGTGTGCCTCAAGGATCTGTTTTGGGACATTTTATAAACGACGTGAACGCAGGCATAGGATGAGTTAGTATGTTTTCAAATGATACGAAAGTCAGTGGAGTGGTGGGTAGTGTTTAACAATGTTGCAGGTTGCAAGGAGACTTGGATAAACTGCAGAATTAGTCTGAAAAGTGGAAAATGGAGTTCAATGCAGACAAATGTTAGGTGACTAACTTTGAGAAGAATAACAGGAAGGTAGAATATTGGTTCAATGGAAAGATTCTTGGTAGTGTGGATGTGCAGATTCGTCTTGAAATGCAAAAGGTATTGTATGCCTGAAAAAGCATTATAGTCGATTGGTCCTCAGGACCTGGTGGGATTTACCCCATAATATTCAGGGAGGCAAATGAACAACATGTTACTGCATTGACGGACATCCTTGTATGCTCTTTGGAATCAGGTATGATCTCAGTGGACTGCAGAATAGACAATGTTGTCCCATTGTTTAAACATAGTAGCAGGGATAATTTAAGAATTTACACGCCTGCGAGCTTCACATCAGTGGTAGGGAAATTATTGGAAAATATTATCAGCAACAAGATCTTTATGTATTCAGTACCAATTGGTCTTAATCGTGAATGATAGCACGGTTTTGTGCAGAGGAGCTTGGGCCTCACTAACTTGCTGGTTTTGTTTTGAGAAGGTAATGAAGATGACTAATGAGAGAAATGCAGTTGATGTGTTCCACATGGACTGAATTAAATCTTTTCTCAAGGTCCCTCAATGCAGGCTGGTGCAAAAGGTAACGTCACATTGCAATAAGGTGAGCTGGCAAGATGGATACAGAACTGGTTTAGTCAGTGGAGACAGAGTGTATCGGCAGAAGGATGTTTTTCGGAAGAGAGAATTGTGGCGAGTGGGGTTGCACATGGATCAATGCTTTGGTCTCTGCTCATTGCAGTCTACATAAATGACTTATAAGAAAACGTGACTGATACCAAAAGTAAGTTTGAGGACCTTTCGAAGATTGGTTGGAGTTGGTGATAGTGAAGAGGGCTCTCAGATAATATATCAGGATATAAATCATTTGGAGTCATGGACAGAAAAAATGCAGATTGAGTTTTATTTGGACAGATGTGAGGCGATGAATTTTGAAAGGTCAAGTAAAGGTGGAAATTTAAAACTGAATGACAGAACTTGTAGGAGTCTTGATATGCTCAGGAATCTGTGTGTGCAGGTCCACAGATCACTGAAGGTGGCACTTCAGGTAGATAAGTTAGCAAAAAAAAGGCCTATGGCGTACTTGCCTTCATTGGAAATGGCATTGAATATAAGGATAGAAAGATATGCTGCAATGTTATGGAACTTCAGTAAGGCCACGCTTGAAATCTTGATAAAGGTTTGGTCACACACTACCGGAAAAATGAGGCCGCAGTGGAGAGGGAGCAGAAAAGGTTTACAATGATCTTTCCTGGTAAGGGGGATTTTAGCTAAAAGCATATGGGAACATAAGACAAGCTTAAGGCCAGAGCTTCGTCCTGTAATGGACAGAAGTTGGGATAACTTCTCCTGCTCCTACATCTATAGTCCATTGCACTCTGATGATTATTGATTAAATTTTATTCGATATTCATTGTCATGAAAAGTTAACTCTCTCCAGAGTTCCGCCACTGATTTTATATGTGAATGTATCTATTTCATGCTACTCCTGCCCTCTGATGGCAGCCAGTTATGCTATTTATCACTGTGTTCAGAGAAAATGAACAATTTTGCGTTTGAGAATCATAAAGATATACTGCAAGGAAAGACAGCCTTTGGCCCAATTCATGCACGACAGCCAGATATCTCAAACGAATCTACTTCCACTTAAGCTATCCGTTCAGTTGCCTATTAAAAACTTGTATGTTTTTTTTATCAACAGGTTTCACTTTTTCTAAAACGAAAGAGTTATTTGGACTGTGTAGAATGTATTAGGTCCTGAGAGATTCCAAGTCCCGAGTGTGTCCTTTAATCTGCAGAAGCGATTTCACTAGACTCGGATATGCAGAATCCGGAATATCTCCTCTGTGACTGCATTTCAAAATAGGATTCTTCTTTTCTTCAATTGTCCTCAGAGGAACAAGAGGAACTCATTGGTTTTACGGAACTTAAATGTCCGGAAGTGAACTGCTGAGAAAGAATGAAAACTTTAAATAAAGGATGAAAAATGTTCATTTCCATCTAGACTTACAGCAGATGATTCATGTCATTGAGATTTCCACTGGCAGCTCTGTCTCACAAACCAGTCATCACGATGTGCAATCTGAGGACATGGGAAAGCATTTATTGAATACTTTTTGACAGTACTCACATTGGAAAAGCGCTAGATTATTGAGAATATGATGATGCAGGATACTAGATTAGATGGGTTTGTGGTAGACAATGAGGAGGTCTTAGCAATTTTTGAAGATCTTAAAATAGATAAGACCGCTGTGCTGAATGGGATTTATTCTCAGACCCTGTGGGAAGCCACGGAGGATAAGGTAGAGCATTTGGCTGTGATCTTTATGTCATCATTGTCAACAGGAGTCGTACCAGAAGACTGGAGGATATCTAATGTTGTTCCCTTGTTTGAGAAGGGGGTGTGGGGGTGGGGGTGCGGTTCGGGCCATCCTTGGTAATTATAGGCCAGTGAGCTTTATTTTGGTTGTGGGTAAGGGGTCAGGAAAGGTTATAAGAGAGGATTTGTAATCATGTGGAAATCAATAATTTGATTAAGGATAGTCAACGCGATTCTCTGAAGGGTAGATTGCACCTGACAAACCTTACTGAGTTCTTAAAACGGTGACAAAGAAGGTGGATGAAGTAAAGCGGTTGATGCCATATAAATGGACTTAAGTAAGGCATTTGATAAGGTTCCACATGGTAGGCAACTGCACAAGTACGGATTTGCGAGACTGATGTTGATGTAGGGATTTAGATCAGGCATTGGCGAGCTGAAACAAGACAGAAGGTGGTAGTTGATGCAAAATGTTCATCCTGCAACTCAGTTACCAGTGGTGTGCTGCAAGGATCTGTTTGGTCCAATGCTGTTTGTCATTTTTAGAAATGATCTGGATGTGGGCGTAGAAGCATGACACTAAGGTAGGCAAAGTTGTGGATAGTGCCGAAGGATATTGTGGTTGCAGAGGGACACAGGGAAGATGCAGAGCTGGACTGAGAAGTGGTAAGTGGAATATAATGCGAAAAGGGTATGGGATTGTTCCCTTCAGAAGGAGTAACAGGAATGCAAAGTACTGGATTAATACTAAAACTCTGGTAATGTCGATGCACGGAGGGATCTCGGTATCCAGGTACATAAATCCCTGCAAGTTGTGACCCAGGTTGTTAGGGTTGTTAAGAAGGCATATGGTGTTTATTGGCAAGGAATCTGAGCTTCGTGGCCACGAAGTCATGATTCAGCTATTCAAGACACTGGTAATGTCGCACCAGGAATATTGTTTGCAATTCTGATCACCGCATTATAAGAAGGACGTGAAAGCTTTGTTGCCTGGTATGGAAGGAAGGTCTTACGAGGAAAGCCTGAGGGAACTGAGGCTGATTTCGCTGGAGACAAGAGGTTGAGAGGTGAATTAGTCGAGATGTATAAGATAATCAAAGGCTAAGATAGTGTGGACAGTGAGAGCCTTTTTCCTCGGATGGTGAAGGCGAAAACAAGGTTGCATGGCTTTAAATTGAGGGGTGATAGATTTCGGATAGATGTCAGGAGCAGTTTCTATGCTCAGAGTTGAGAATGAGCATGGAACGGCCTGCTTGCAACAGTAGTTAACATTGCAGATATTACGGGAATTTACATGGCATTGAACATGCATATGTATAATAATGGAATGGTGTTGGTTTGATGGGCATCAGTTTAATTTCACGTGTGGTTGCAAAATCGAGGGCCGAAAGGCCTCTACTGCGCTCGAACGTTCTTTGTTCTATATTCTGTATGTTTTTAAATGGTTATTATTGTTCAGACGTGTTTTAGAACCCGTTTTCTTATTGATATGCTGACATGGTCTGTGTCGTCGAACCTCTAGTTCACCTTTCTGGAGTTGCAAATATGGAAGTCCGGGGCAGGACTGAGTAACCTGCAATTTGGTTGACGTTGTTCTCGTTGCACAGCTTTTTGATGGAGAGAAATATGTGATAGGTTATTGTCTCTCAAACGAGTTCTCCAATTCCTTATGTCGCTAAAGGATTCTCTTTAACCTAAACTAGTCCCTGCATTCTCGACACCACAACGTCATTGAAGCATTGAAATAGCTTGGAACATGTCAAAAGGCACAAAATACATTATTTGTATATCATTCATTGAACTAACGACGTTAGCTCATTTTAATAGGATTTTAATAATGATTAAAGCTTTGTCTTCGAATGAGATAGATGATGTCACTGTGAATTCGGGTACCACCGCAGATCTGCCCTCATATTACTGTTTCGTTGACATGCTATCATGTTCAGTGGCCGTCTGACAGTTTTGTACTGGTCGGCCATGTTCTGAGTGTCTGTGGGGCTCAGTACACCGTAATAAACCGTGGATTCTGTCAATTCTGTTTTCAACACATTCAGCTGGATAGTGCAGTTCACATGATCAAACAGAGAAAAAGCCTGATTCTAAAAGTCTGTGGTCTTGATGTATGGTTTATCGTCAGGAAATATTCCCTGATGCAGATGGAATCCTGCCAGAACCAGAACAGAACTGGCAGTTTAGTGGTTGCAAGGCTGTTGCACTGCATTAGGGACATAGGTTCTATTCCACTTTCGGGTGAACATCTTCATGGTGTGTACAAATTTTTGCTGTGCTCCAGGTATCTGCACATAGTTCAATCACTTGTAGGCTATGTCGATTAGCTGTGGGAAAAGTGTGGTTACTGGAATGCGATAGAATAGGCTTCATGCTTTTCAGTGGGTCACTTTGGTTTCAATAGGCTGCATGGCCTACTATCATATTGTCGACATTCTGCATTGTCAAAAGCTGGTTTTATTTAACTTCACCTTTCATCATTGCATATGTAACTTATGCACTTATATCAGGTGCAGTGTGACAAAAAGATGGCTCACCAACCTATTGCCATGCTATAGACCACGTTTGCACAAACTTAAACAATTAATACAGGTGTTTTTTATTGGTGTTAATGCTGGTGAGTCAAAATGACGTTGTCGATTGGGTCAGGCCCTATCATAATGTCTACTGCAAGGGATCATATTTTATTTTTTTCTATCACATTATCTCCATTGTTGTTCCTTTATAACGGAAGTGCCTCTAAAACCAGTGCTTTTGATGCGATATTTCAAGTCAAAATACAAGTTGCTGCTTCACCTGTTGACGCATTTAGCAAATATAGCAAACCCCAGCCCACGATTCTCGCATTCTAAATCCTGAACCATAAGTCGAAAGGTTGAAGACCTGTACGCACTTCTCGATTAGCAGGACAAACGGATCGTTTTGCGTATTTCCATCGTCAAAAATGTGCATCCGATATCAACGTAATTTCAAGTAGTTCAGCGATTTGGTCACATTACGGCATAAAACATGACAACCCCGATGAACAGACCAAGTGAATGAACCAATCTGACTTGTAACATCGAAACATTTCATGAAAAGTGAAAATGACAAAAGCATCAATTTTAGGTTTCATATTGTGGCAATAGAAACGAAAGGTAGACAGAAAACCATGGTTTGTGGGGATGAGCGCATCAGAAGTTTATGGAGCCAATTCGTCCATGTACTTGATGGCAGCAGCTGCATTGCTAATTGACAAAATGGAAGGCATCAAAACCGGAGTTAATTTGCTGTTGGCAGAACTGTAACTGAGCTGAATGATCCAACTTAATTGTTTCTCTAGAGACACCAAGATGGAATATATGTGCGACTCTGTGCATGTTTCAGAGCTCAGTTCTTTCCAATTGCTTTAGTTTCTGGATGAGAAAGAGAATGCACGGGCCAGCGAAAGGACTCTTCTTTGGAATTGCTTACCCCATTGTCGCTGCTATTGGTGTCCCTGGTAAATAATAGATGACAATGTTATTTTCTGTTCTATAAATCTTCGGAAACATTGCTTTTCAGGTCCAGGCTGAATTTATTTGCAGAACTCGATATTTTCTGAGATTGAGATAGATCAACTAGGCAGCAATATCTTAAGCTGCCACTTTATATAAAGCTTTAAACTATGCACCTCAATTTGTTGCATGGCACTGTCACAAGTGTGTCATGTATCTGCGTGCTGGAAAATGAATTTTAACGTATGAAATTGCGTGAACATCAGCCTGTTATTTTGCTGAATATTAGTTTCTGTAATGATGTTGCACACAATTCAAAAACCTCTTAGTGACATGTGAGTGATTGTGTGTCATGGTGCTAGCAGTTCGATTTTCGCATACACATCATATGGCATCATTATAAGTAATTCATATCATACAATGATCAAGTTAAGGGCATTCTAACTTCGAAAAATACGTTCAGTTATGATAAAAATCATAGGCGAGACTTTCGTGAAATAAATACTAGTTATGCTGCAGTGAGTTCCTATTAAACAGTCAATATTTTAAATTTGATTTTAAATAAGGCATAGGCACATTTGAAAAGGGCTAGGAGAGAGAAATTTGCTATAATCTGTGACGAAAATTGTCTTATGCTGATAGGTTTTGTACATTTTCATTTTTGGTTTTTATATAAATACTCATATTTTAATGATAATGCAATATGGCTGTATCAATTTCCGTTCAGCACTGGAGAAAATGGGGTTGTACATGTTCTTTCAGCCATCACGTTATGTCAAGATTGATTGATTCGCAGGAGCGTGGATATTACGAAATTCTGTTGAAAGATGGAAGGAATAGTAGTGTGAGCAACAATGTGTTTATCAAAGAGATAGATTATTAGAAGCATTCTTAAGAAAGAGCAGTAGAAATACCCTTCCAGGGAGAGACTTGCAGGGATTAGATGCTTGACAACTATAGATTGAGTAGGAGAGATGACGTGCTTCAGGGATGCACAGCAGAGCAAAATTGGAGGCACGTGGTGGTGACAGACGTTTATGAATTGCAAATAGATGCAAGTGGCAATTACTGACCTAATAAACATTAAGATGAGATTAATGAAAGTGAGGTGTTGCCAGGCGGAGACCCAATGTACGGTAATATGCTTGGGACAAGGGATGGACTGCATACTATGCGAATGTGAGGGACCAATTTTCCATTCCATCCTTGTCTGTGTGGGTTTTTCATATGTTTCCTGTGTATGCATAGGTGCCTGCTGCTTGGTCAGGATTACTCCCATGGTAGAAGACATCCAGATAAGATGAATTGGCCAAGCTACATTGCGCCATTCTGCACAGGTGGAATGCAGTTGGATGTGCTATCTATGATAAACACATGCTTACGGGGAGAAAGTGCGGATAGATGGGATAGATTCGGAGATTAAATATTCGAACAGCAAAGGACTTCTTTCCACACATTACGAATTCTCTTTTTCTGCAATCTTTGAATGGATAGGTGAATATTACCAGAAGGAAGAAATTGTGGTGATACAGATTTCAGTAGTCCCTGTATTGACAAATGATTTATCCAGCAGTGACACTATACTTTTAGAAGAGTCATTATCTCAGAGTGATGAATGAATGTTTGAGATGATAGCAATAACAGGATGGACGAGACAATGGCAAGCATTTGAAATTAGCATTGTACCAACTCTCTCTTTTGACCACTTGCAGCCAACTTGGTGACAATCATTATCCTATCCCGAGGACTATGCGGACTCTCACGTAGTGTCACCAACTACCTGATGGCGATAGCTTTCGCTGATTTCCTTGTTATTTTCAACGGGTGCATTCTGAACAGGATCGGTCGCATTTATCTTAGATACAAAATCCTATCTGCGACGCCAGTGTGTGCGTTTAGTGCAGTTTTGGTCTACATCAGCCGTGATGGATCAGTCTGGCTGACAGTAGCCTTCACCATTGATCGTTTTGTGGCCATCGCTTCCCCAAGTCTGAGTACCAGATACTGCACTGAGAAAACTGCATTGCTCGTCATAGGCGTGATCTGCTCCTTGTTCTGCAGCAAGAACATCCCTTTGTTCTTTATCTATCAACCCTTGGTTATATTGGATGGGATGCCTTTGTTTTGTGGCATCAAGCCTATGTTCTACACTTCACCTGCTTGGCAGGCCTACCACTACCTTGACCGTGTCTTGATTCCACTTCTTCCATTCTTTCTCATTCTACTGCTTAACGCCCTCACTGTTAGACATATTTTAGTGGTCAATGCGGCACGCAGGAGGCTTCGTGGCTCTCTGAACGGCGAAGATCACGAGCTGGCTAAACGCAAGAGGTCCATTGTTCTGCTGTACGCCATCTCCATCAGCTTTCTACTCCTGTGGGGCACATATGTCGGAAGATTTCTCTACAGTCTGGTTACAGGACAGGACAACTTTGGTGGACTAGATTTCAATAACCCAAAATACACACTCTCAGAGATTATAAATATGCTCCAGTTCCTCAGTTCCTGCAACAACGTCTTCATCTACGCGATATCGCAAAATAAGTTCCGAGAGGAAATGAAGAACGTGCTAATGTGTCCTCTTGTCTTAATCACCAGCTGGTTTAAATGGCAAAAACCGCAACAGAAAATCACCACATGAATTCTCTTACATCATTGTCTCTCAGAATGTTTTGCTGCATTACAATGTTGGATATTTTAGCTTTTGAACTCGTGAAGTCTAAGACTCTCTCTTGTAACAATAATTATAGAATACCGAACAATTGAAGGTGCTGAATTTCTGGGTGGTGTGGAAAAACAACGTCTGCATCTACGGTCACTATTACGAAATTCTGAGAGGGGAGCAATAAATTGTTTATGAAATTGCCCCAGCGATGAGTAACACCAGTAACATCTTAAAGATCGGTGAGTTTGTGCCTACTTGTTTGGGAAATGAAAAGTTTGAATGCAGATGAGGTCGAGCAATTTAAAATTACTTGGAGTCTAAACAGACTGGAGAAGTTAACAGTTCCCGTGGGATGCAAGGATTGACATGCAAACAATGTACACAGTTTTAATCGACGACAAAAAAAATTGAGGGTGCTTAAAATATCAAGTAAACCGACCACCACGTTTTAAAATTGCTTAAGAAATGACTTGTGCGTCCCGCATAGGTCCATCTCCGTAAGAAACCACTTTCTCATCAAGATACTTGAGGCGACACTTTAAATTCATGCAATTCTGCTTTAGACAGATTTTATTGATTACATGGAATCTAAAGTGTACATGGTGCAGACAGACAGCTGGAAACGAGAGAAAAGCTCTACCATTGTCCTGTTGATTATTGCAGCATGCTGGAATGGACAAATATGCGAGCCCATGACATACGCTCTGAAATTTTCAATGTTAATATGGATCATATATAATGTGCGGACCCAGATCTTTACCCAGTGCTTACTTTATGATCTAACCAGGGATTTGCACAGCAGCAGCCAACTTTACTTTCCATCAACACATTGTATATGGTGGAGAATATTTTGAAAATCTATTGATATAAATGACCACATATTTGATTTGAAAAATAGCTGGGAATGCATATTAAATATGAAATCAACTTCCTAAATAAATGCACAGTTGTACAGTACAGAGCAGAACTGTTGGCTCAACCTTTTATAAAACTGGTTGTGACCCATTTGTCAGCATTTGATATCCGTCAAAAATCTTCCTATTCATGTACCCAACCAAATGACTTTTAAATGTTAGAATTGTACCCGACGGTCCCAATTTCTCTGGCAGCTTACGAATTTCAAGCACCACCCAAACGCCCTCTTTATTACGTTTTTATTATTTCAGAATTTTATTATTGCAGTATCCGAGATTGAACTGCAAGCCGAGATATCATTGATGGAAAATGTATTAATAAATACAAGCTCTGCAAATGTCCTGAAGTTACGTGGAATCAGACTCAAAAACATACACTTTTATTTTGCAATATCTCCTGTCCCTGTCCAGACCGTCGCAATAGGATCATGAGCAGTGCAATTCCGATTTGATCATGCACCGTAGGAATTGTGAAAGATGCATGTCAAACGCGGTGGCACCTGCTGCAGGATGATGGTTACTTGGTCTCCGTGAAATGTGAAAGAAAGCTGAATGTGGGAAAGACATTGGAGGTGGTGGCGGGAGTGGGGACCTTTCATAAACACCGATAACAGACATCAAAACCCGAATAAGACACTCATAGTCCGTCACTGACAACGAACTAACCTGAAGCTGTGGTGCCGCATGTCTCAAACACAAGCCACGACTATAGGTTGACATTTTTGTTGGTGGTGTGCAACGGCCAACAGCGTACATGCGCATTAATCCTGATTGTGGAGTGGCAAGCCAAGAATATCCCTGCAAAATGGACAGGGGTGGGGTTTAGTAAATCTTTTTGCAGGAGATTTGCCCACGGAAATTTCAAAACAAGATGAATACTGCAGGAAGGCTGGAAGTGAGAAGAATGTTATGTCTGTCAGAATCTTTGTAGAGAAAAGCAGATTTTACAGTAATACATACGGGAGGCTGAACGTGAAATGTTAATTAGCATTTACTCTCCACAGATGCTGCTGGACGTGTTAAGTTTCTCCTTCATTTCAGATCTCCAACATTTACTAAAGAGAAATGTTGATCACTTTTGAGTTTCCATTCTGAACTGGTATTGAAGGTCTTTATTGCTTTTTCATACAGTGTATTTAAAGCAGAGACTTGGTGGCAGAGAAACTGACTTCATCTGTCACATCAAGTTCTGACAGAGTCGTTTAATCCATTATGTTCTGAGCACCATTTGTTTGGAAGTTGGAAGAGAAATATTCATTTCTTCTGTCTGTCAGCAACGGCTGCAGCTCAGAATAAGATACAGGAAGTGGAAACCCAAATTCAATGGGTAAAAAATGGATCGTAGCCAGCTAACTTGCAATCAAATTGTCGTGCTTTCAAGCAGAAATAGTTCTGACACTTTCGAGGTATATTCCAATGAATGGTGCATTCAGTGGTCGCAACGCCAAAGCAACGTTGACAACAAACAGAGAAAGAAATTAAGATTCTCACGGATAAAGCACTTGTGACAATCACGAGGGTGACAGTTCAATGATAACCAGCATAAATTTGGACTGTTCTGGGATAATTGAATAAGTAAATGTTCGAAGCAGAACCAAAATTTTGAAAGATGACAGACAATAACATAGCTTTGAAGCAAAATCGCTTCAATAGTCATGTCATTCATCAAAGTGCATCAGATGAATATGCATGAGGATTGAGAAGGCTTTGAAAGATCATCCGGACTGGCGAATTCAATTTCACCTGCGCTAAGGGTTCAAATACCGACTGAGTTGGAAATTCATTGATGCAATCACATTGAGTAGAAACCGATCATCTGTACGAGTATGGAAAGGTATTCATTTGGTCATAACACATGCAGACATATCAGCGCATTCACACTGCAGAGAGAAGAGACGTTTTAAATGTCCAAACTGCGAGAAATTCTGTACAGTTTCTGGTGAACTGATTGTTCACCAACGTGTTCATAATGACGAAACGCCATTCTTCGTAACTTACTTTGGCACTGTGTACAAGAGATCATCTCAACTTACTGTATATCAGCAAAATCATGCGACGCGATTACGATCTTTGGCCATGAGTGTGGAAAGATATTTACCACTTCATCCAAACGTCTGGCACACCAATGTTTCGTCTTGTCAATGGGCAAAAAGCCTTTCTTGACTGGGGGGAGGGATTCACTAATGCATCTGTGCTGCTGGTACACAGGCGTCTTCACATTGGAACGACATCGTTCATCTGTACTGAATGTGGGAAAGGACTCATTGTCATCCAACCTAGTCATACAATAACAAATGCATAAATGAGATCGCATTCATATCTTGTAATACATTGTTGTACTTCTTGGGATAGACAATGAAACAAACACTTTGAAACGTACTTTGGCAGAAGGTCTATTTTAGGTTGGTCATTGCGAAGGTGACTACAGATGCACCCAAACAGTCAAAACAGTCACGCAGTTTCTTTGCGCACAGACTATCATTACCAATGTTGTGTATGGATGGATTTCACCTAGAAAGAGCTTCCTCGTTCCTGATTTGAGTTGATATATTCTTTTTAATTTTTTTTCTGAAGGTATCGACGACCTGGGGGTAAATTTTAATGAAAGGTGGATGGAGGTTTAGAAACACTTGAGGGTCAAGCAAGTGACCTTTGACTGTTCAATTCACTGCCGTTAAAAGTGGTACAGTCGAAATTCAAAAAAATTTAAGAGCAATTGAGAAGTTCTCACACAATGTCAACAAAGTCTACAAAGTTAGTGACCCTGAAAATAATGCCATTTGTTTTAGCTCAATTTACATAGTCCTATATTGCACACATGTATTCCCAAAACTATGAAGTTTCTGGGATTGGAAGCCACTACATTTTAAGATTCACTACCATGTTTACATTCCCGATTATCACCGTTCCTATCTACGTAATCTCCTGCAGAAGCACAGCCTTCTAAAATATCTGAACTCATCTCATTCAGGTCTGTTGTACATTCTTGAATTAAATGGCTTCACAACATTGGCCATTTTTTTCAGTTGCGTATGACAGACACTCTGGAATTTCGCCCTTCAACTGTTCCTACTATATATATCCAATTCGTCCTTAAATACATCCCTGAACCCATTCCTCCATGCCTGAACTATCTGTGACCTGTTCTAATATGACCTAGACAAAAAAGAACATTGTGAATCTGGAGAACTGAAATAAAAACAGTAAACGTTTTTTAGAAACTCCTCACGTCTGGCAGAGTATGTGAAAAAGAAACACAACTAATTCAAAATTACTGTCCTCCAGAAATGAAGAGACGTTGAAAATTGCTGGAGCTTAGACTGGACAGAAGGGTATGGAACCAGATTCTCCCCAGTGTGCACTTGCTGATGTTTCAGCAGGGTGATGACTGAGTGAATATCTTCCACAGTTCCAGCAAGTGAATAGCGTATTCTCTCTTTGTTACCACCAATGTGTATTCTGCACAGAACGGCAACTGAATCACTTGTTGCAAAATGAAATGTTTCTTCATGTTGGAGATGCATTTCAGAATAAAACATGCTTTACTGTCTGTTAAATTATAACAGCAGTCAGAAAGGACTGTTGCAGAAACTGTTTTTTTTTTAAATGCCTGTGAAAGTCAGTTCATCAACGACATGATGTATGTTCACAACAGCATTCTCACTGGATAATACCATTTTGTCGCCCGGGCCTCAGTTGCAAGACTGAGAGAAGCTACTGGGTTGAAGATTCATTTTTCCTGATCAGATGTGAGATCGGGGTCCCACGGAGGTGCTCAACATTAAATCATCATGAGGAATGTTCAATTAACAAGAGGTAGAGAGCGGGGCAGGGAGTTAACAAAAGTAATGCCGGGGACAGTGGAGTGGGGAAGGTTATTTTTGGTTTCTTCCAGCATCTTCGCCCCACATTCTTTGGTCAACACATATGACGAAGTAAGAATACGGGCAGAGTACCCAGCTCATTACTGCAGGACTAAAAAGCATTGCAGCGATCATTGACAGAAAGAAATGTCCCCAACTTCAACCCCACACCCACCTTGTGCATTCGGCTAATGTGGGAGGTGATCACATACCTAGTTCACAGAACTGGCGAAATGACATAAAACTGTAGGTTCCCTCCTCAAACCTACCACGTACTCAGATAATGCACGCTCACAGATCTTGAATCCACTCCGCCCATCAATCACCTCATGGACACTGCAGCGCACAAATCCACTCCCTCCATCCAAAGTACTTCAGTCCAGGTCACGATTCAGAAGTTCAGAGTAATCTATCGTTCCCCTAACTATCATCTAACTATCAGCTCCTAACCCGGGAAATATGGGTAACCTATTTGGTTTCATCTTGTGTGTCTGTTTACCCTGTGAGTATCGATCACAGAACTTAACATTGCAAATTTCAAACAACACTGTTGCCGAATTCGTCCGCATTATAGGCAGCACCTGCAGTGTTATTGTGTTGTTTGGGTCAGTTCTAATGCCCACTCACTTCTCTCTGTTCAATCTTCAGGTTATTTCAGTCAGTCAGTGATACAGAGCCCCGAAGCAGTGACGAAGAAGGAGTGTCAGACTCTCAAGATCAACTGTATTTTTAAAAGTGGTTATTCTTATCATTATATAGGATAACTTAGGACATCATATGACTTCCAACATCTCTAATGATAAGGAAGTTTGCATTAAGGCACTTCACCTGAATGCTCGTAGCATTCATAACAAAGCCGATGAACTAATGGCACTGATAATAGTAAATGATTATGATCTGGTAGGCATCACAGAGACTTGGTTACGGGGGGTCAGGACTGGCAGTTAAACCTCCATGGTTTTTCAACTTATCGAAAAGACAGAGAGGTGGGCAGAGGGGCTGGGGTTGCCTTGTTAGTTAAGAACAAAATTAAATCAATGGTATTGAATGACATAGCGTCGGATGATGTGGAGTCTGTGTGGGTGCAATTGAGGAACCACAAGGGCAAAAAAACCATAATTGGAGTTGTGTATAGACCTCCTAACAGTAGTCAGGACCAGGGACGCAACATCTACCGGGAAATAGAGAATGCATGTCAGAAACGCAAAGTCACATTCATCATGGGAGACTTCAATATGCAGGTGGACTGGGTAAATAATGTTGCTAGTGGATCCAAAGAAAGGGTATTCATGGAATGTTTACAGGATGGCTTTTTGGAACAGCTTGTCATGGAGCCCACATGGAGTAGGCTATTCTGGACCTAGTGCTTTGCAATGAACCAGACTCTGTAAAAGATCTTAAAGTAAGGGAACCCTTCGGAAGTAGCGATCATAATATGATAGAGTTCAGTCTGGAGTTTGAAAGAGAGAAGGCAAAATCTGATGTAATAGTGTTACAGTTAAATAAAGGTAATTATGAGGGCATGAGAGAGGAACTGACAAAAATAGACTGGAAGCAGAGGCTAACCGGGAAGACAGTAGAGCAAAAATGGCAGGAGTTTGTTGGTAAAATTGAGGACACCGTACAGATGTTCATCCCCAAGAAAAGAAAGATTATCCGGGGAGGGATTAGACATCCATGGCTGACAAAGGAAGTCAGGAAATGTATTAAAGAAAAAGAGAGATCCTATAAAGTGGCCAAGAACAGTGGGAAATCAGAATATTGGGAAGGATACAAAAACAAACAGAGGATAACAAAGAGTGTAATAAGAAATGAGAAGAACAAATATGAAGGTAGGCTAGCCAGTAATATTAGAAATGATCGTAAAAGTTTCTTTCAGTACATAAGAAACAAACGACAGGCAAAAGTAGACATTCGGCCACTTTAAACTGATGCAGGAAGCCTAGTGATGGGAGATAAGGAAATAGCAGGAGAACTTAACAAGTACTTTGCGTCAGTCTTCACAGTGGAAGACATGAGTAATATCCCAACAATTAAAGGGAGTCACGGGGCTGAGTTAAGTATGGTTGCCATTACGAAAGAGATAGTGCTAGAAAAGTTAAAAAGTCTTAAAATTGATAAATCTCCTGGCACCGATGGGATACACCCTAGAGTTCTGAGAGAGGTGGCTGAGGAAATAACAGACACATTGGTAGAGATCTTTCAAGAGTCACTGGAGTCAGGAAAGGTCCCGGATGATTGGAAGATGGCTGTTGTAACCCCCTTGTTCAAGAAAGGATCAAGACAAAGAATGGAAAATTATAGGCCAATCAGCTTAACCTCGGTTGTTGGTAAAATTCTAGAATCCATCATTAAGGATAAGGTTTCTAAATTCTTGGAAGAGCAGAGTCTGATTAGAACAAGTCAACATGGTTTTAGTAAGTGGAGGTCATGCCTGACAAACCTTTTGGAATTTTTTGAAGAGGTAACAAGTAGGTTAGACCAGGGAAACCCAGTGGATGTGGTCTATCTAGACTTTCAAAAGACCTTTGATAAGGTGCCACACGGGAGGCTGCTGAGCAAGGTGAGGGCCCATGGTGTTCGAGGTGAGCTTCTGGGATGGATTGAGGATTGGCTGTTTAACAGAAGGCAGAGAGTTGGGATAAAAGGTTCTTCTTCAGAATGGCAGCCGGTGACGAGCGGTGTCCTGCAGGGTTCGGTGTTGGGGGCCACAGCTATTCGCATTATATATTAATGATTTGGATGAGGGGACTGAGGGCATTCTAGCGAAGTTTGCCGATGATACGAAGTTAGGTGGACAGGCTGGTAGTACTGAGGAAGTGGGGAGGCTACAGAAGGATCTAGAGAGGTTGGGAGAGTGGTCCAGGAAATAATGATGGAATTTAACGTGAGCAAGTGCGAGGTCTTGCACTTTGGCAAAAAGAATAAAAGCATAGACTACTTTCTGAATGGTGAGAAAATTAGTAAAGCCAAAGTAGAAAGGGATCTGGGAGTGCTAGTCAAGGATTCTCTAAAGGTAAACATGCAGGTTGAGTCCGTGATTAAGAAAACGAATGCAATGTTGTCTCTTATCTCAAGAGGGTTGGAATATAAAAACAGAGATGTGCTATTGAGACTTTATAAAGCTCTGGTTAGGTCCCATTTGGAGTACTGTGTCCAGTTATGGTCCCCACACCTCAGGAAGGACATACTGGCACTGGAACGTGTCCAGCGGAGATTCACACGGATGATCCCTGGAATGGCAGGTCTAATGTATGAGGAACGGCTGAGGATCCTGGGATTGTATTCGTTGGAGTTTAGAAGATTGAGGGGAGACTTAATAGAGACGTAAAAGGTATTACATGGCTTGGAAAGGGTGGATGCGAGGAAATTGTTTCTGTTAGGCGAGGAGACTAGGACCCATGGACACAGCCTTAGAGTTAGAGGAGGTCAATTCAGAACAGAAATGCGGAGACATTTCTTCAGCCAGAGAGTGGTGGGCCTGTGGAATTCATTGCCACAGAGTGCAATAGAGGCCGGGACACTAAATGTCTTCAAGGCCGAGATTGATAGATTCTTGTTGTCTCGAGGAATTAAGGGCTACGGGGAGAACGCTGGTAAGTGGAGTTGAAATGCCCATCAGCCATGATTGAATGGCGGAGTGGACTCGATGGGCCGAACGGCCTTACTTCCACTCCTATGTCTTATGGTCTTATTATTATTACGTTCAGCTGTAATGTCCAAAATCTCAACAATTCCTGTGAAGTTTTACACCGACATATACCACTGTCACATTTTGGAACAAGGCACAGTGAAAGAAGCCCGATCACAAACATCTTCACAAGTAAAGTATACATTCTCCGGCCCCAACACTCAATTGTCAGCTTGAAGTTTACTTCACTGTAATGCAGGTTTATAACTTTACAATTCCCGTAAAGAACTAATTTGTTTACTCGATTCTTCTTCGCTGATATGAAGTGAACATCCACCTCCTGTATTCCTGTGCCATTTGATAGAAAAACAAGATATGAGCTTGAGCCAAAGGGAATTTGGACACGGAGAATATCGCCTATCTATCTAAATCGCTTGAATAATTAGCTTGGTCAAGCAGCGTGCTGATGATGTTTCGATGCTTTGATGTAACATTGGTTCTTGTGCAGTGGAGACTTAAAGGAGCATTGCTGTGTTATTATGACTACGTAGATGGATCCGGAACAGCGGTGACTGTCACAGCTGGTAAGTGACTCTGCATTCCATCTTGCCATTGATTATGTTGCTGAATGATCGTTTCATTCAGCTTTCAGTTATTAGCTTAAATGTAAAGAAAGTAAACAAGTATTTTAGAAGGAATCGCTTCTGGTCCAATGTCGGAGTTGCTTGTCAGCAGAATATACGTGTCAGGTCCTCGTTTCCACAGGCGAAAACAATGAATGACACCTGGTCCTGAGTCAACGGTTTCACTGTCCTTGTGGTATCAATGGTCATACCGGTCAATAGCGGGACACCAACAACATGGCGAACAGGTGATTTAATGAATAAAGCGTGCAGACTGTCTGGGATCCATTCCAGGAGTTAACTGTGACAGAGGGAGCTCTTTTTGTTGCTAAGGTCACAGAGGCAAGCTCACAGGACTTTGCACCAGGCTGAGATTCAAGCCCGAATTCCAAACGTTCAATGAAAACATTTCACCCATGAGAAAATCAGGAACACTACTCGGCGAACCTCAGGTAGAATTTATCTGGCTGTACATCAAGATGAGTTATCCTATTTGAGGAATGGGAGTCAGGAATGACAGAGTTACGATTTCTTCTCAATTCATTTCATATATGCATTCGTTTAACCAATCATATTTCCATTTTCCTTGCCTCAGAATTGAACGTGAAACTGTAAAGATGTTTAATTCATTTAATGTCGATGTTTTCAGACATCGGTTTGCTGTAATGAAGGTAATTATCGGAACCTGCTCAAACTGAAGAATGCTCATTTAGAAACAGCAAGTAACAATTCATCAAAAGGAATATGTGACAAGTTCTGGGGCATCGTTCAAATTAAACCCACTCATCAGGATGTTGTATGAGTTACTTGAAGCGAAGGGATGGAATGTTTTCTACTCTGAAATGCTCGTTAGAAATTTGTTCTCCTGACTTGAGTATGAATTAATTTGTTTTTGAACAATTAAAGCTAATATTCACTCGATATTCCCTTGAGATAATGTTATTGTCCATTGTGAAGCTATTCTGAGGTGTAAGCGTCATTGCCTACCGTTTAAAACAAGGAGAGTGATTTAATTTGAACACGTAGAATTATTAAGTGGTAGACGTATCGATGAAATTTTCCCCAGACAGAAAAGTCTTTCCAACAGTCACAAGTTGCAATTAGGGGTCAGAAAATCGGAAAACGAATAGCAGAAAGATTTTCAGAAGATTGATTGTCTTGAATCAGTGGCATTTTGTAACTCAGAAAGCAGTGGAGACCCAAGCGTTAACTGCTTTCGCTGGATCTGATTTGCATTAGGAGCAGCGAAGGACGAAGAGACTTCATGAAAACCTTAAGTGCGATGGCCTCAAAACTGGGATGGATTAGACTGAGCTCAGAGCGATAGGCTACTAGCAGAACAAATAAAGTAACAAAAGTGAAGAAATGTGCAAAACGTGGAACTTGCCACCAGAGTAGTTCGAGCACATAGTATTGAGTCATTTATAGGTTTTGAAAACACAGGGAGGAGAATGAAATACACCAACACACTGTGTTAAATGGACAATGTGAATTAGATTTCAGGCATAAGTGAACGTTGGCATAAACAAGCAGCAATAAATCAGTTTGGCTGAATGGCCCTGTCATCATTTTTAATGCAAAACTGAAAAGATTTCCACTCAGAAAGCAATAATCCAATGAAAGTAATTGCAATTGAGGGAAATGTGAAAGGTGGAATCCAGTGTATAACAGTAAAACCACGTAGGGACAGTACAGACAGAACCAAACAGACTGCTGAAACACGTTTGTGCCGGTTGCCATGATCGCAAGAAAATAAAAAAGGCACAAAGGAAAACCAGAAATCAATTGATACAAAATTGAAATATTTCACGTCAGCTGTGAATGCTGTGAGAATAAAGTGTCGCGATTGGGGATAAAAGTGGATCAAAAATCGGGTGTACTCTCATGAACAAAGGTAACATGCAGACAATGATTGAACTAACCAGTGCTGTTCAAACCCGTCGTTTATTTTGGATCCTGCTCTGCGTGGTGCCACAACATCGTTTGGTTATATTTTGGGTGGTGAAGTTTGGAAATTTATTATAGAGTTATAGCATCAAACAAATTGTCAGGTTTCCCAAACCAAAGTTTTCCATTTGCCAGCGTTTGGCCTGTACCTATTTCAACATTTCTGTCCATCATAGGTTTCCAAATGATTTTTAAATGATTTCACTATACCTGTCTCTTAGACTTCCTTGGCAATTCATTTCATATACACTCCACGCTCTGTGCAAAATAGCTGTCATTTGTGTCCCTTTTAAATCTTTATCCTTTCACCTTCACCTTATGCCCTCCAGCTTTCAAGCTGACGACAAGATGATCGCTCGAGTTTGTCTGTCAAAAGAATGTGTGGAAGCTGTTTTCTACAGAATCCTTTGTAATTGTTCCTACTGCACTTACGTTCTCCACATAGCCCTGCATCTTTTTCTGCCTGATTCAGCTGCAATCGGTTACCCATTTGAATTTTACTGTTGATTCTGTTTCCAGCAGCCATTTTGGCAATGTATTGCACATCACAAGAAGAAGATATGTAAAATAATCGCCACCTCATCGCCTCATTGGTTTACATTCTGATGAAACATAACATATTGAAATCTAATATCAATAAAATAAACAGAATAACTCCCGTGAATTGCAATTTCAACAGGGACTGAATATGTGTTGAATGTCATCCCACAGGTTTAGCTTCCCTGGTGTCCCGGAGTCCACCACTGCAAACCTCTGCTGCTGGTGACACCGTTACATTAAGCTGAGAATACTCAGGGATCTGTCAATACACAGTTTACTGGTACTGTCAGTCCCCAGGCCAACCTCCGAAATATATGCTTCAAAGACACACCTCAGGAGAGCAGAGTAAAAAAAATGTTGCTGGCGCACCAATTTCTGCTTCTCTTGATGCTACGGCGAAAATCGGTTGGTTAATGATCTCGCAAACACAACTAAGTGACTCCGCTGTGTATTACTGTGCACTGAGCCGGCTCTCAGTCCGCACATTGGTACACAGTATGGAGAGAGCTGCACAAAAACCTGAACATGCTGGGAATTACAGGCAGATTGCCACAGATCACGGAGACAGCTCCAAAATACCTGAACATGGGGTGATTACAGACACAATGCTACACAGCACGGAGAAATATTTCAAATAAATGCTTCTCAGGGTGGAGTATTTTGTTATTGACACAGTAACACAAAACACGGAGAAACCCGCACGTGAAGCTGTACACGATGGGGTTACAGACACCCAACATCACAGAGCGCAGAGAGAGCTGCACAAAATCATGTTGGCAGAGGCTTGAGGAGGTGAACTTCGAGCTGGAGTCTTGGATGGGTTCGAGCGGGATTGTCTTTATCCAGAATCTGCTCGATTGATTAGTATTGATTGTTTGTCAATGCACTGTTTATAAAGGAAACATCCTGTTCACGGGAAGAATTCTCGCTTCATGTAAACCAGAGTCGAACATAACGTGTTTCTTCTTTACACACTGTTAATAGAAAATCGATCAGTTAAGAAGATGCCGTGTTACATTTTACACAAGAGATAAACAGCATGAGCAAATTCGTCAAAGCTCGTGTATTCTCATTGAATTATTATTCGAACAGGAAATGCGTGTTGGACAGTTAGGAAACAGCAAAGGTTTGAGGACTATTTGGTTTCCAGCTTCATGGGTGGGGATTGGCATGCATATCGAGTAACATTCCTCTGTACTGTGTGAGTTCGTGATTTCAGTTTTCAGTGGCATGTTTCATTTCCAAAAAACATGCTTCTGAGACGTACCCATCTGGGTTCTCTCAGGAACTGCACACAGGAACATTTAACCAAAAGTATAAAAACACTTAAATTGAACACCGAATGTCAGAGATCAGTGATTTTGACACAGCAACACTTCAGGTAATGTTCTGTTTTTTTTGTCGTATTGGCGAAAAGGAGGCTCGATATCATCGATTTCAAATTATTTTGAATTTTCACGTTTAGTTTCTTTTAATTTCTTCAAGTACTTTGTTCTGTTTGTGGTTTATGCCACTGTGGGAGATTGTTCCAAAGTCTCTGAGTTGTCGGTTCTTTTCAGTTTGTATAGATTCAGCTGCGGTTTTAATGTTACTCAGTCAGAGATTTCTCTTCAGCATATGTGACAATCCTAATTCCCTCCAATCAATTGTTAGATTCTTTCCCATCTTGTCGGGGCCTAGCGTTCTCTGAACTTTATATTATTAACAACCTGCAGAGCAGGTTCAGGACATTAACCTAATTTGACCCCGCAAATGTATGCCCATCACATGAACCTATCTCCACTTTACACTGAATGATATATTAAGAGTTGAAATCATGCAAGTATCTATTCCTCTCGCCATTCTTTCGCTTCCCTGTTCCATCTAGTGCTTGTATGAGTGTTTATATTCTGTTCTAATATACCTTTGCATGGATGCATTTGCCTTAATATCTCCATTTGTTGTTGGAGTGAACGTTGTCACGGAGTCACGAATAAGAACTATTTTCTGAATTCATTTCTTTTAACCAGGGCATCATTTAAAACATCTTTGTTCAGTCACCTTCTTGTTCCATGTTTTCTGAAGAAGTGTGATCCAACCTATTCAAACTTTTCTTCAGCCGCAAAATATAGCTATATTATGCAGGGAGTGAACTTTTGTGGAGTCAGTGCTCATTAAGTTAATTCATTTTTTACTGGATGACATCGAATTTCTAAAGTCTCACTGAGAAGATCATCCACCATCATACCAAATACCACACAAGGCTCGAGGTTGGACTGACTTCTAACTTTTACTTTCGTGCACAACCAACGATAACGTCTTAGATTAGATTCCCGACAGTTTTTGTAACAGACCCTAAGCCCCACCTAGTCCATACCGGCCCTTCGAAGACTAACTCACCCAGACCCATTACCTTAACCTACATTTACCCCTAACTAATGCACCTAACACTATGGACAATGTAGCACGGCCAATTCACCTGACCTGCACATCTTTGGATTGTGGGAGGAAAGCCACGCAGATATAAAGAGAACATGAAAATTCCACACAGGCAGTCGTCTATGATGGGAATCGAACTCTAGTCCCTGGCGATGTAAAATAACAGTGCTAACCGTTGAGCCAACATGCCTTTACAGTTATATCTGCGTAACTATGTAATTCGTATTGAAAAGTAGCAGGTTGCAATCATTTTCTTCCTGACCATTTTATCATTATAAATTCAACCAATTTTGATAGCAGTTCTGCAATTCTCTGCAGTGCCCTGAATCCTCGGGATTTTTTTCACATCTTCTCAAGTCTTTTATTTGCATTCATTGACAAATCGTTTTCTCCACTCTCAACATCAGAATATCGCAAAACACAACGTCACTTTAATCTCTATTCTCAATTAATACGAATATTGAACTTTCCAATTTAGCCAAACTGGATATCTCAAACTTTTTTTCTCTGATTCCGAATTCACGCTAAAATTTAAAATTTACACTAGATCCACTTTCTCTTGTCAAGAGTTTTTTTAAACTATCTCAAATATCTGTATCATTAATATTTCCTTGCTAATGAACCTTCTATTTGATTGATCTAAGATACGTGCAGTAAATAATACAGAAAAAGAAAAACTTGATAATTTCTTGATGAGCACATGCTCATTATAATCTTTCCAAGGCTAATGGCCAGTCCTCATCAAAATAACCTTTACTGGCACCATATTCCTACACAGCAATGAAATGACATTTCTTTTCTTTTGTGGAAAATGCAGAACTAAAATAAATTTAATATTTAACAACTTTTTCAAAATAGGAGAGAGAGGACCAGCTGTCCACTATAATTGCTCTTATTTTAATCATAAATATATCAATCCAAGGGGAAATTCTTCTGAAAGGAGTGAGATGCATAGCTTTCCTTGCTCCAAAAATACGTGAAGAAAAAAGTGTGTTTGAAGTTAACTAGCGTGGTTAAACCTGACTGATCTTGCAAGGAGAACCATGATTCTTAATGGAACCAACACCTCCTTACTGAGTTTTATAAATTCAGTTAGTAAATGGTTATGTTTTATTCTGAAGTTAGTAGCGCGACGTTTGGGGAGATGTATAGCCTGTCGTAAGTTCTGATAACCTTTAAAACATTTTTGTTAATTTATTAATGAACAGTAACTCTAATTTATGTAGTCTCAAGACCATATATATTTAAGGAGTCAGATTGGAGCAGACCACCATTTCTTTGGCCTGCTGCATATAGTTTTTAAATTAACTTTGTAATTATTTGACACACGGTAGCTGTACTGGAAAGCTTTGAAGGAACAGTTTTCAAGTATATCTGGTCGGTATGGACGAGTTGGATGGAAGGGTTTGTTTCTGTGCTGTGCGCCTCGATGATTCTATGCTCTGTGGTTATGGGTCCCTTAGTGCTACCCCAGTTACTATATTTTATTTTACGAGAACTATCTCTTTAATCATTCCATTTTTTTTCACATTGGAGCTAATGTCTATGCTCGCGTAAGAACGACAAAGGACCCCGTGTTCTATCTGACTTAGTTTACATCTAAGTACGCTCTGTAACTCTTACAGTTTCACTAGGCCATGATTGTAATGTGTCTCATACGGGCCTCCTTGATGACCAGACCGAGCACGCAGTTGTTAAATGTCCAAGATCCTATGACTGGTTGTGCAATTGCAATGTTGACTGAATCAGCTCCTGTCTCTGTTCACAGTTATTGATCAAACTGTCCACCAATTTATTTCCAGGAGACTGGACAGTGTGTCAGCTAATACTATCATAGTTGTGTTTTTGTTTATGCTTAGTTTCACGACATAAGTTCTGTCACTTTTTGCAGACATTACGTTCCACCCTGTCTCTGCTTATAATAGGCTACACTACGTCTCTGCTTCTATTAAACTAGGTTCCAACTTAATTGTGGTTTCTCAGGAGTGTATTGATGGCACTATGCATTCACATGCTATTTACTCGTTTCGAACGTGTGCGAGATCGTTGGAACCTTGAGGTGTCTTGATAATGGCTGAAATGTGACATACCTCTTTTACATTTTCACGACGTCTGTCCCTCTGAAAACTGTGAGTGGTTTTATCTCATTTTCCAATGCACTAGTATACGACCCTTTCTGCAATACAATAACCAAGCCTTTGTTGCCAATGAACTTGGCACCATACCTTTACATAATTTTCTAACACTAATTCAACTGTCGCTTTCCTGTTACGTTAAATATTGAAAACTGTCAACTGTTTCTGCAACAGAAAGCCTCAGCAGAACTTCAGAATTTGAACACCATTCTTGAACATGTGATTTATCTGATCAAATGAAGAATTTTTCAGATTCAACGTTGCCAAAATTTGCATTTGATGCTCCCCGCAATGTTACGGTCCCTTGTTTGTTAACTGTGTTTTCCAAAAGTTGAACTGTAATTTTATGGAAATATTGAAGCAGGGTTAAAGTATTAGGCATGAAAAAGCGTACAAAAGAACCCAAACGAAGAAGTAAACTGAAGGTTAAAATACAGATTATTCAGCGAAATCGCAGAATTGGTAAGCAGAAAGAAAGTTTTAAGATAGTGACTGAATTCAGTGTTTGCTATCAGCGTATTCACAAACTGAAGACTCGACATCGTGTTTTGTGAAGTTCGAGGAACCAAAGTAATTACAGTGAGCCTGTCCCCAAAGGGAAATGCAATCATTCACCTTATTGGAAGGCATGAACAGTGAGGTAATCTCTTTGTTCAGCGAAATGTAAGTAAGGTGCATACTGTGACTTATTTGTCCCTGTTGTGAGTATTGAATAAATGAGGGGCCATTTGAATGTGTTGCAGAGCAAACCTCTACGGTGACAGCAACTCCTGCAGTTCCTGAACGAAGATGCACGAGCCAGTCATTGCCCCATTCTTTGCTGTTTTCTACTCAATTCTCGCTGCTATCAGTGCCCCTGGTCAGTCACTGATGTTCGAGAAAATCGATTACCTATTCGTGTATTTCCAGAAGTTTATTCCTTATCTTTCCAGGATTTAGTAGAATTTTCCCAAACTGCAACTCTTTGATTTTACAGCACTTCATCAGGTCTCCAGACCGTATAATACATCATGAAATAATATCTGCAGCAAACTTACAGAAAAATGGTCTATGTGAACTGAGAACTGCGTTGAATCACAATGCATGAACATTGAACAGTAATATTGTCACAGTTTGCGTTCAAATGCAATTCAGTGAACTGCAATTTGGTCCATTGCAGGATGATTGGTTTAACATAGTGTGGTAAAATGCCTTTCTGCACAGCTTTCAAGACAGTATGTAAATATGAATTACTTTGTGGTTGCACTTTAGAAGACATTTTGTAATATAAACCTACATTCATTGCTTAAACGAATCTACAGCATGTGCTGTGCAGGGGTGTAACAAAGTGTCGATTTCCCAAAGGACAACAGAATACTTAATGTGGTCTTGGGACTTAAGTGATGTTTAGTCTCAAAGACGTCAATAGCGATGCAATACTTTTGAACTGTTGTTAGTTTGCTTTTCTGCTGTGAATTCTCTCAAATTTCAAATCATTATATTTTAAATAATTTTCCAAAAAGATATTGTTCCTCAATTATGAGAACTTGAAGTTATCTCACTGCATACAGCAAACAGCAGAACAATGTGGCAGACCAAGTTAGTTTTGAGGAATATGAAATATTGACAAACGGTTTGACCAAAGGAACGTCTGAAAGAAGAGAGCAAAAGCCGAGCTGCTCAGGTCATAATTCCAATAATTTGGGTTTTAGTCATTAAATCTATAACCAACACACTTTGAAATATTAAATTGAGGGATGCACAGGACATAGAACCAAACTTAACATGATATTTCAGATTGTTGCATGATGCCGCGGGAATGGATTTCACGAGAGTCAGAAGCATCTGAAAATTTGAAGGATGAGGTTGCAAAGGGTGAGACATTTCTGTAAGGATCCAACATCGGTCACCATTTATCTGTTAAAGGCTGGCCCATGTTTGATATGAATTTGTTCATGTCAGCCGCATTATTTTTGTTATTACAAATTGAACACGTAGCTACTTGGCATTAACTCAGTGACTGGAGAGCGAATTTGTTTTCCTGGACTGATCACATTGACAGATGATGCGGTGGCGATATGTAAGACTGGGGTGGAGAAAGTCAGACAGTAGACCTGGTTATTATCCAATGAGTTTGTTTAAAATAAGAAGATTTCGGACTGCTGTTCCATTGTAAATTGCATCGCAATATGTTTAATGCTGCGCTTCATGTCTAGTAATAGTCAATGTTTTCAAAAATAAAATGGGCAATGGAAGTGCCAAGGTGATAGTTGAAGGCAGTTCTGTGAAATATTTCACGAAGATACAAAGTTTCGACTGAGTTCAGTAATGTCTCATTTGATGTTTCACAGCCAACTTGCTGGCGTTCATAATTCTATTGCGAGGACGGTGTGGTCTCTCAAGGTGTATCACCTGCTACCTGGTGGCGATCGCAGTGAGTGATTTCCTTGTCATTACTACTGCAGTCATACTCAATCGAATCAGCCGCTTTAATTTTCGGAAAAGTCTCTTCTCCACCATCCTGCGTGCACTCTCAGTGTCGTATTGGTCTATGGCACTCTGGATTGCTCGGTGTAGCTGACCGTGGCCTTTAACATCGATTGCTTTGCAGCCATCTGCCATCAGAGACAGAAGACCAGATTCAGCCATGAGAAAACCGCATTACTGGTCATAGGAATTATCTGTGTTCTGTGTTGCGTCAAGACCATCCCTTTGTAGTTTGTATTCCAGCCATTGTTCATTTTGGATGGGGTATCATGGTTTTGCAACATCAAAGTCAGCTTCTATACCTGGCCAGTCTGGCAGGTATATGATTGGCTGTTTCGTATCATGACACCTTTTCTCCCATTCTTTGTCATTCTGCTGCGAAACATCCTTACCATAAGACAAATCATAGCGGCCAACAGAGCTCGCAGGAGGCTCTGGTGTGCAGAAAATCGACAAGATCCAGAGATGTTGAACTGCCAAAGGTCCATTGTCTTGCTGTTTGCCATTTCTCTCAGTTTTCTCCTCATGTGGTCCCCTGTTGTTGGACATTTTATCTATGTGTGACTGAAAGCTAAGAGTGACTTTGATGGACTGGATTTCAGGAACCCGAAGTACACATTTGAAGAGAGCCCAAACATTCTTCAGTTACTTGTTTGGGTACGGGAGCTTACAGGGAAGGGTGTAGAGGCTGCAGGAGCTTATAGAGTGAGGGAGGGTAATGGGGCTGAAGCAGTTGTTTGTGTTAGAGCGGCATCTGAGTGTTTCAGAAGGTGTAAACCAATGAGGTCACGGATGATGGTAGTGTGCATGAACACTGGCAGAAGAGGTTTGTATACCCTCAGGATTAGAGAGACGTGGTGATGTGGGTGGCCCCAGGAACACATTGGTATAGTTACGTCTGGAGGTAACAAAGGCATGTATGCGAGTTTCAGCAGCAGATGAGTTGAGCAAGGGTTTAAACTAGATTGGCAGGGGGGCAGGATCGTCTACAACAGGGAGGCAAGTGCGAGGCTTGAAGGAGATACACTAACAGAAATAGTAAGTTGAAGAGACAGATCATGTTGGAACTCATAGGGAGCAAGTAATGCCTGTTGGATTAAATTGCTTTCGATGCAAGAGGACTCTCAGATAAGGCCAATGAACTCAGGGTGCGGAGAGGTACGTGGGACTGGGATATTATAGCCATTACAGAACCGTGACCAAGGGAAGGACAAGATTGGCAGCTTAATGTGCCAGGGTACATGTGCGCTGGGCGGGACAGAGGTGGTGGGAGGAGGGGAGGGGGAGTTGCATTTTTGATTAAGTTGAGTATCACAGAAGTAATCAGATGAAATAACTGAAGGATCATCCAGTGAAGGCTTTGTCGGTGGAGCTGTGAGATAAGAAAGGAATGGTGATGCTATTAGGGTTGTACTATTGGCCCCAAATATTGAACAGGATTTCAAGGAACAAATATGCAGGGAGACTGGGGAGACTTGCAGGAGCAATAGAGTTGTCATATTAGGGGTTTTAACTTTCTTAACATAGTTTGGGACTGCCAGAATATTAAGGGCTTAGTTGGGGTGGAATTTGTTAAGTGCATTCAACAAAGTTTCCTCAAGCCGTCCATTCGGGAAGGAGCATAACCCTACCTACACTTGGAGAATAGGGTAGAACAGGTGACGGAAGTCACAATTCGGGAGCAATCTGGGACCAGTGACCATAGTTCTATTAATTTGAAAATAGTTATGCGGAAGGACAAAACCAATCCACAGTTTCAAGTTCTAAATTGGGGAAAGGTGAATTTTGATGGAATTAGATGGAAGCGCTCAGGGCTTGATTGTAGTAGTTTATTTGCAGGCAGAGGGACCTCTGGCAAGCCATTAAAAGTGAGATTGCTGAAGTTCAAGGTCTACATATTCGTGTGAAGGTAAAGGGTAGGCAGGAGTAGGGAACCCTGGATGACAAGTGATATTGCGGCTTGGACCAGGAAGAAAAGGAGGCGTGGCACAGGTACAGGCAGCTGGGATCAAGGGAATCTCTTGAGGTATACAGGGAATACAAGAGCTTACTGAAGAAAGAAATCAGGAGGGCGAGAAGGGGTTATGAGATAAGCTTGGCTGAGAAGATTAGGGTGAATCCAAAGAGGTATTTTAAGGATATTAAAGAAAAAAACAATAACTAGAGAGAGAATAGGGCCCCTCAATGACCAGAGTGGTCATTGAGGGGCCTACTCATGTACCCATCCAGATGCCTGTTAAATATTTTACTTGTACCAGCCTCCACCACTTCCTCTGTTAACTCATTCCATACACATATCATCCTTTATGTGAAAAAAAACCCCTTGGATCCCTTTTAAATCTTTCTCTTCTCACCCTAACCAAATGCCCTCTAGTTCTGTACACCCTGACCCAGGGAAAAGACTGGTCTATTTACCTCACAATTTTATAAACCTCTATAAAGTCACCACTCAGCCTCCGACGGTCCAGGGAAAACAACCCCAAACTATTCAGCCTTTCCCTTTCATTCAAACCCTGCAATCCTTGTAACATCCTTGTTAATCTTGACTGAACCGCTGCAAGTTTCACAACATCCTTTCAGTTCAGAAGCAAAATGGTGGAAACCTGAAATAAAAACCGAAAATACTGGAGATACTCAGCAGGTAGGGCAGCAGCTGAAATGGTGACAGATGCAGGAATGATTACAACCTTGAGCAGATATTTACATGATCATGCAAGGCACTGCAGCGTAGGTTACAAATGTTACTTGCTGAGTGGCAAAAAAATGGGACGACAGTAAATAGCTGCTTGATGACCAGCATCCATACAATGGAGTCATTATGCTCAACAATTTTGCATTCGAGCCTCCTACCTCATTTTGCTCAGTATTTCTCCGTGACTCTCTTTTAGGAAGCAGGCCAGAGTGGCAAGCAGTGAAGAATAACAAATTGTTATCCTACTGCCACAAAGCTAGAACCTTTTTTTCTAAAAGATGTTCCTTGACTCAAGGCGACTCTGTCCTTGATTGTTTTCAGAAAGACAATAAATCAGGCTGGGCCCCGATCGGTCTGGTTTGGTACAGAGATGGAAAGGATTTTGAGAAGTTTTTTTGTTTATATGTAAACAGATGAGCCTTCAGGCCAAAGTGATCATGTTTTAGAAGTGACCTGTGTGAGGAAAGGGAGTGGTTAACTCTTTAGCTGAGCTGAGCAGTTTAACTTCTGTCTGACATTGTGAGAAGTTCAACAGGGAGCTGTGTAGAAACTCTCTTTCTCCCTCTCTCTTTCTCTATCTCTACCCTTCAACTTCAACCTGTAAGCATGTGTTCCATTTACACTGAATTTTAAAGAGAATTTGCTTATGAGGACTGTTGTGTATATTTGCAACAGCATAGCTGGATAGGTTGAGTTCTGCAGGGGTTCTTTATTCTGTTTTTGTGTTTCATTGTATAATTTTGTAAATAAATTTTTGTCTATTTTAAAATCTAGTCGTCAACCGAGCTATCTTACTCCGGGTAATTTTCACTGTACACTGACCGAATCTAATTGTAAAGTTATGGACTGGGGCTTCTTGCTTAAGAGTGTTTTGAGTAGTCTGACCTCGTCCACAACTGATTAGTGGCTCTTTGTGGGATTTTAAACAGTGAGTGGTAGGTGCTAGGATCGTTATTTTGGCTGTTGGTTTGGTTGCTTAGACAAAGCTTGGGATAGTAATGGCTCTTTCAGTGGCTAAAACTTTTCTGGATGTGTTTGATTACTTAACAAATGATGTCTTAATGAGGAAATGGAGACCATCACACATTCAAGCAGATGAGGAATGGGCAGAGATGTTTTGCCAGTAGTGTATAGAAAGAAGGTGCTGCGATTGGCGCATGAGCTACCACTTGGAGTTCATTTCTGGTGAAGAAAACACAGGTTAAAATACAAATATATTTTTCCTGGCCTGGACTGCACACTGCTGCAATTGAATTTTGCTGGACGTGTCATACATGTCAGCTAATTGGAAAACCACAGACAGTAATAAAACCAGAAACTTTAATTTTATTCCCGCATTTGAGGAACCTTTCACAAGCGTCTTGCTTGATTGTGTTGGTGCCCTACCTTAAACAAAAAGTGGGAATAAGTATTTATTAACAATAATAGATGTGTTGACTTGATTTCCAGAGACAATCCCATTATGCAACATCACAGCAAAAAGGGTTGTAGAAGAATTACTTCTTTTTTTTTACTAGATACGGACTGTCAATAGAGATTCAGTCAGATCAGCTATCACATCCAGGCTATTCAAGGAGGCTATAGATAACTTGGGAATGAAAGTATTCAAATCTCCTGAGTACCATACAGAATTGCATGGAGCGCTACAGAAATGGTATCAAAAACTAAAGACCACGTTGAGTGATTATGGTCAGGAATGTCCAGGTGATTGAAATAAGGGAGTTCCATTTGTAATTTTTGCAATCAGAGCTGCACTGAATGAATTGACCAAATTCAATCCATTTTGAATTAACCTTTGGGCATGAAGTAAGAGAACCGTTAAAACTGAAAAAGGAGAAATAAATAAGTCAGAATTCAGAGTCCACTCATTTGGACGATGTGTCACATTTTACGGAATGATTAAATAGAGCTAGTGTGTTGGCAAAACAGCATTTAAAAGTATTGCAGCTTCCAATGAAACAGGAAATGGATAAGGAGTCACAAATTCGCCATTTTGCAATTGGGGATAAGGTATTGATGTTACATCCAGTAAGAGGTGAGCCTTTAAAAGCAAGGCTTAGTGCACCACATCAAATTGAGAAGAAATTGAATGAGGTGAACAATTGATAAGGACTCCAGACAGGAAGAAATCTCATAGAATGTATCATGTGAATATGGGCAGAAGGTATTTTGATAGGGACGGAAAGCAACAGGAGAATGTATTAATGACTACAGCTTAGAAGGAAGAACCTAGTTCAGAGGATTCTGAATTGGACATTCCTCAAATCAAATTGGACAATGAGGAAGCTGTCGAAACCTGGGATAAATTATTGAGTTACCTTCCACAAGAAATTCGAAATGACCTGAAAGAGTTATTACTATCAAATGGGGAGATACGTGGAAATAGAATGGGAAGTACTAACCTAATTGCGCATCATGTAGATATCGGAGATGCTGTTCTGATTAAGCAACATCCTTATAGACATAACCTTCTAAAAATGGCACAGGTTCAGAAGGAGATCGATCGCATGCTCCAAGATGGCATAATCGATGTGAGTTACAGTGACTGGACCTCACTCATAGTCATGTTGCCAAAGCCAGATGGTACCCAATAGTTATGTGTGGACATTTGCAAAGTTAACGCCATTACAAAGACGGATGCATATCCAATTCCATGGTTGGATGACCGTGTCGAAAAAGTGTGACAAGCAACTTACATTTATAAGTTGGATTTGCTCAGAGGCTACTAGCAAGTACCTGTGTCAGAGAGTGCGAAGGCAAATTCAGCGTTTGTAACGCCAAGTGACTATATCAGTTCAAAGTCATGCCATTTAGTATGAAAAACGGTCCATCCACATTTGAATGATTGAGTAATGAGGTCATTGCCAGATTATCCAAATATGTGGTGCATATTGATGACCTGGTGATTTTTAGTCACTATGGAAGAAACATTTACAGCATTTATTGGACATGTTCGATCGACTTTGGAAGGCAGGCTTGGTAGTAAACCGAGCTAAAAGCGAATTTGCCAAAGTCCAAGTAACCTTCTTGGACATGTCAATGGACATGGACAAATTACCCCTCGGGATGCAAAAATGAAGGTAATTGGGGAATTGCCCACACCGGCAATGGAAAAACCATTACAGGAATTGAACCCATGATGTTGGCATCATCCTGTATCACAAATAAGCTATCCAGTCATCTCAATATCCAAACCCCGTACACTGTGATTTCCAGAACTGGATGCACTCAACAAGTTTAGACCAAACCAGTCTTTCATGCAATTTTAACTTCATTTCTTGGTAGTTGAAATCTATGGTCCAATTGATAAATTTATTAACTGCTCAAAATTCAAAACAAAGTTTCAATCTGCTTCTCAACGTTACAGAGACTCAACTCTCATGAAACAACATAGGTTTAATGTCGTTAACAGAGAAGCGCATTTGACGTGAGATTACACGTTTTCACACCACGATTAGTTCGAATATCGAATGCACTGCCTGGAATTATCTTAGTTAAAAATCACATGGCATCAGGTTATCGTCCAACAGGTTTATTTGGAAGTACTAGCTTTCAGAGCGCTGCTCCTTCGTCAGGTAGCTACAGGAGTAAGATCATAGGACACAGAATTTATAGCAAAAGATCATAGTGTCAGACACTGATGCGATATATTGAGCAAATCTAGATTGCTGTTAAATCTTTCATCTTTTAGTATGGGTTGCAGGTTTCGATGCATTAATAAGTAAATCCCAGAATTGCTTTCAAATCAGATTCTGGAGATAGTTTCAGGTTTTATATAAAAATAGATGACATCTCAGTTCAGACAATGCATTAAAGGTATGAGTCTTGGGTCTATTTGTTTCCCAGTCTGGTTTTGCTTCCTACGTAGGAAAGTATGAAATGTCACATGAACTATGACGAAAAATATTGTTTGCCGACAGATTATGTGTTTTAGAAGGAAAAAGAATGCAGCTGCAAATACAATTCTGCAAATTCAAATTGAACTCATAGACTTATATAAGGCATCATTGTATGACACTATGATCTTTTGCTATAAATTCTGTATCCTATAATCCCTCCTCACTAACTACCTGATGAAAGAGCATCGTTCCGACAGCTGTTACTTCCAAATAAACCTGTTGGACTAGAACGTGATGTCAAGTGATTTTGTAACTTCATCCACTTCAGTCCAACATCGGCGCCTCCACATCATGGAATTATCCTGAAAGTAGGTTTAATTGAAACATTGAAAAAAGTAGTGAATGATTATTTGCAATAAAGTCATGTGCACGCTCCTGGAAGGAAGCAGGAGTATGGCCCAAGGCAGTGATGTTCATTTAATGAGCCGTTGGAGATCCGCTGTAACCATTGGCTTTTGTTTGTACCAAAACGCTTCTGTGATATCACTCTGATCTCAGTTCGTTTTTCAAACACTTTCATGACAGACCATTTCCAGTTCCTATACAGAATACATACATGACACCAGAAGCATTGACTCTCCTGCTCCTCAAATGCTGCCTAACCTGCTGTGCTTTTCCAGCACCACACTTTTCGACTCTGATCTCCAGCATCTCCAGTCCTCACTTTCTCTCAGTTACTGAATACATCGAAACCGGAGAGCTTAGACTTCTTCAACCTTTGATGAACTGCAGATTTCGAACCGAACAGTCCTGTTTTAGAAGATGGGCAGTGGTATCCTGTTCTATAAACTGGCTGATGCACCTTTGTAGTGTTGCCATGGAAAGTGAACGTGACCAGATAAACGAGCCATACACATGGGCTGAATTCAGTCTAAATTGCAGCTTTATTTCAGATCAGTCAATGTACGAACAATGCACGAATATAAAAGCACTCAACGACCTTTATTACACTATGCAATATTAAACTTAAGCATTAATGGTAGAAAGAAGAATCACTACTGCGCTCCAACTAATCTCTCACTCAAGCACCAAAAGACTGATTTAATCCGCAGTGGGTCAGCTGATCAGATCATTTCGGTGTCAGGATTTCTACTTGATTGATATCTCCAAGAACCCGGCCATCACGAACGTTGGTCTACAGTTATCACTCTCCATTCATTGAAACACCAGTCCTTTTCTTCCATTTTCTGGAAATTGGCTTGAATCAAGCACAACTTACTGGACCGATGGTCGCAGACAAAGCAGTCACCGTCCGCTCTTTTGTTATCACATGATTTTCTCCTCTATTGTTGGTCATGATACATGATTTACTCTTGCAATTGTTTCCTCTTTTGTCTGTAGTTTATTCTATTCAATTGGCCTCAATGTGCAACTCTGGCAAGCTTGGGTATTCCAGTGAGGTAAATCCAGTCATGTCTTAAAGTCAGTAAACCACCATGACCGTTTCCCTCATGCTGTCAAATACGGTCTCAGCCATACAGCGTGCAACCACGCAAGGAGAAGCTCGATGATGCTTTTAAGCCCTAGTCAAGTCTCGCAATAGACTTCCAATTTCTGGCGTTCACACAATGTATAACCAAAAGAAATCTCAACAATGGAAAAGAGACGTCATTCTGAGCAGACAACGTTGCAAACAGTAGATTGATTGAAAGAAGTACAAGTAAAACGTTGCTTCACCTGGGATGTGTGCTTGAGGCTGTGAACAAAAAGGAAACAGGAGGTGAAAAGGCAAACATGATACTTTCTTCAATCACCTGGAATGTGCAATTGGAGCATGAGAAACCATAGGAGTGAGATAGGCATGGATGAGAGTGCCATGGACGTAACAATTATTATGTAACGTTGGTGGTGGCAGTTTTATATTGCAAACGTTGGAAATGGTGGACAGTAATAGTTTAAACGTGGAAATTGGTGAGTTGGTAAGTGAAAACAAGAAGAACTGTATTTCTTGGTGATATCAGATCTGTGGAAAATGGGTCAGGGGCTTAAGGTATACGAATCACAGTGGGGAGGTAAGTAATGCAAAGAGGCAATGTCGGAGGCACCCCAATGGAAGGGGAATCATCCGAATATGCACGATAGTAATTGAGAAACTGGGAGAATGGAATGCAATCCTTGAAGAAATCAGAGTGTGAGCAATTTTACTGGAGTGTTGATTGTTTTGTCCTTGTTATTAATCGAAACTATCTATCATGAAAAATGAAAACACAGTTGTTTGACTCAGCTTGCTTCCTTGATTTCACTCCTCGTTTCTGCTCCATCATCGGTCGAATCTGCATGCTCGAATCCCTGATCCAGTATGTGGATAGAGGTAACCACAAAGCAGAATCTAACTTTATAAAAACCGATGCATTTCAGTGAATTAAAAGCAGGACAGAATGAATTAGAGCCAAATCGTGACTCTTATAAAGGTAACCATATCCTAAGTCATTGATGAATGAAACTTATATAAACAAAAGCACTCTCAAGTATGAAAAAACAAGTCACATGGCACAACAAGGAAGCAAAGCTATGAACAAGGTATTTAGAACTTTATGCATCCCTTTTCTCACTCTGGTCCCATCACACAATGATCAACATAAGTATATTAACTTTCTTAGTAAGAAAATTAAGATTGGCAAGGAACTGTTCTTGCTACGTTTCCACCCTAAAGATAGTCCATCCAATAACATTCTGTTCTTCATTCAAATCCGTGTCTTTGGAGCCATCGTGAGTACAAGGCTAATAAGCTTAAACTTTTGCCTCCTTCTCACAAGGTTTAAGTTCTGTCCTGCCAAGAAATAATTTCTCTGCCAGCCCTAATACCAATGCCTGGCATGTCTATATCCAAGCATAACGGGATAATTGTTCATGGTAGTTAGGGATTTAAATGATAGAGTTGTATATCGTCAGCTCATAATTTTTACCTGTATATGGAAACTATTAATTTCCAATAAATATTGATTCCCATTAAACACAGAAACCTGCTCAATGCTTTATGTTAAATTTAGCCTCAAGGACAGGTAAATCAGGAGATGATGTGAACTTTGATAAATTCTTTAAGATTTGGGACATTCCAGGAACAGCAGGTCTTTTGGTGGTACAGGCATTCCAATTATCCAGCTGCATTTGGAAATCTAAACATTTCAATTTCTAATGTTATATGAGGTCTCACCGCAATTCGGCATTCGTATCTTTATCTCTGATACTGAAATCAGGTTCCTAATTTTCTAAGCAAAACCGGCTGCACTTCAGAAATGCTCCACTACCTGAAACACAATTCGAGATATTCTCAGCCATGAAAGGTTCTTTATCAATGTCCATCCCTTACTTAATGTTCGGACCTTGAGAATCAACGAAAGTTTTACACCAAATAGTGGGCTCTGCCTTTTGCAGAAGGTAATTCCAAACACTGACAACCCTCTGCAAGAAATATTTCTCTCATCTCTGTCTGAAATTGAAAGTTCTTTCAAAAGTTGATATGTTCAGATAATGACCTCTAGCTCTACTACATTTCGAAAATCGGAAAATATCCCTTGAAAATATTTTCAAGAAAACGCCACAAAAAAGTGATACCTTCCCAAATATCTGCTGAATTTGCAAGAGCATCGATTCACCAGCAGAAAGTGGCATTGTATCATTTGAATCAGAAAGCAGCAACAAGGAGCGATGCTTTTACACTGAAAATCATTCAATCTCAAGCCAAACGTATCTCCCATTTTGCACAGAGATGAAAGTGCATATATTCAAAGACATACACACGCGCACACAAACGCACATGCACACAGAGGATATGCATACGTATACACAGAAGGAAAAACATGAGTCGTCAAATGAACTGCGCAAATACAATGTGACGGACCAAATCAAACCAAACCCCATCAAAATATAGTAAGCATAGATCCTAAGTTTTTCTTTTTTAAAGATAAATGGAAGGCATTGCGTTCCAGATGTAGTTCGATTGGTCAAAGTTCTTGTCTTTAGGCAAGACACGTTTTATTTTTACACTGTAGTTAAAATACAGACAGAAAATAAAATAAAATAAAAGAATTGGCTTGACTGCTACTCCATCGAAGTGCTTAACTAACTATTCCAATATCTTAACGTCCCATGACACAACCTTATCAAAGGCAAATTCAGTAACATAGACTGTTGCACATGCAACTCACTCTGTGGTGAGAAATTTAAAAATCATACAACACCCGGTTGTAGTCCAACAAGTTTAAATGAAAGTACAAAATTTTAGAATGCTGCTCGTTCGTCAGGTAGTTCGTGACAGGCAGGAACATTGAACACAGAATTTTCAGCAAAAAAAATCAAAATGTCGTGCAGCTCATGCCACTATCTACCTGAGGAAGAATCAGGGCTCCAAGATCTTGTGCTTTTAAATAAAACTGTTAGACAATAACCTGGTATTGTGCGATTTTTAAGTTTGTGTATCCCAGTCAAACATCGGCACGTTGACATTGTAGTGTGAAAAAAAAACTACTTTGCAATTTCCAGAGAATTCCACTAGAAGGCAGTGAGTGTCTGCAATGAATATCGAACTGGAGGACTGGAGCCAGAGTGACCTAAACAGAGAGAGACAATCAACAAGACACAACCACTTCCTTAACTCAGACAGGAAGTTGGCTCAAAGTGAGACTTGAGGAGGGTTCTTTTTATCCTTGTTAACACTTAATATTTATTTCCTGGTTCTAAACGGAGCTCTGTGAACAGCTGCTTAACTCTACTTTTCATTAATTTGACAATGCTTCAGATTTACAAAGTCATTTTGTTGCTTCCCACATTGACCTGCTTGGAAATGATTGGAGAAGATCAAGTATCGCAACGTCCTCAGTGGACAGTTGTTAATGAAACGGGAACCAAGTTCTTCAACTGCTTCACACCACTGCAGTTATCACGATGCGTTGGTACAGACAGCTCCTGAGTCAGCCACGTTAGAGTCTTGTGATGAGCACAACAGAAGCTGATTAGCACAACATGATCACCACTACAACCAGTGCAGACAACAAACACCGTACCCTAACTGTGAGCGACGCCACATTTAGTCATACCGCCACTTATCTCTGTGTGACCAGTGCACAGTGTTACAAACAGATGGACTCACTTAACATAAATGTACACTTAGTGGAAGGACCGCCATCCTGGTTTTGATGTATCAAGGTTACGAATGCGATTATGATGGTTAAGGGGAATGAGAAGTAAAATATAAAATGTGCAGAAACAAGATGTAAACAAGTCAGAAGTGAAGAGAATTGGAAATGTGCGTGGAGATAATGCACGATCATGCATGAAATCAAACAACAGTAATGGAAAGAAAGATAAATGGGAGAAATACAGCAATAATACTTGCAAAGGACAGAATGATGAGAATCCATTCAAGGAGAAATGGAAGAATGCAAAGTATAACGATTGTGATGCACAGATATTAAAGATCAGAATTAATCATAAATCAATGAAATATGAAAGAAAGTGGCCTTTCCTTTAACATTACTGACATTTTACTAATAGTTACACAATCCAATTGTCTCGAAAACGATTCACAAAAACCTATAATTCGATACCACGTCTCGTTACTTTTTTTTTGATTTTCTGATTGTGCAGCATTTCTGGAGATTTCAGTGACCATGGATTTGTTCAGGATTTCTATCTCTTCTAAAGTCTCTGCATCCTTTTGTTCTCCCCACGTGGTTTTGCACTTACGTCATCTGTAAACTTGGCAGGATTACTTGCACTTCCGACCATATTTGAAGCTGCGGTAATGTGCATCTCTGCTCTCTCGTCACTTCCATTCAGATCTAAAGAGACACTACACAAATGTCTATTTAAAGATCCGTTATGCCATTTGAGCGCCGTTGGTAAAGCAGATATTTGGCTGTAATATTCCTTCAAAATGAGGCAGCGAACCATATTCTTTCAGGAACTACAGAGAATCTGGCATTGGTACATCAGTTACATTTGCAATGTCGTAAATAAAAGCTAAAGTGAATTCTGTTTATATTTAATCTCACCAGTTAATACAGCAAAAATAAAAAGATCACTCTCATTTAGATAATAACGAAGGTAGCTGTTTATCCACCTCATCACTAAGCCCGAATTCCTCAGACCCACTGACCGTCTGCATGGGGTGAAGGAAGCTCGCATAGTCGGACAACAACTCTGTCAATTGGAGACCTCCATTTCTGATCCTCGAGCAACATGATCTGTGTTCCTTCTCTGACTTTGACTGTTGAAACATAAAACAATTAATTGCCGAAATTGGTTAAAGGTCTCTCGGAAATCCTGTTGTCTGCTGAATAAATCCACTTTGTTCCTTTCTCCTGCGTTCTTATGAAGTGGCCATATTTCTCAAAGAACTGGTTCCATTCTTTGAAACATGCCTCAACCAAAGCCTCCAAACATCAATTCGATTTCACGATGTTCGTTCAATACTGGTATGTGTTCTGTTCGCAGGAGGAATCCTGGACAATCATTTCCACCTCCCATGAAAAATATCCCAACACATTTCGAATTGACAATCTCCACTGCATCTGCCCACCTCACAATGTTGGTTCCCTTTCGGGCTTCAGATACCCAAAGTTCATCCATTCAACAACCGTCAATCCCTGAGTGAAAGTGACAAAAAATACCCTGTGTGTCTGCAGTACGAAATTAATTGAAGCCAAACCCATCTACAAATTCAGTCTGATCAGTCACTTTGAATAAAATAAACAAAGGATCTTCCTGTACATTGTAGTTCTTTGAGTTAAATATTTCAGATTAACGTTTATCGGGTTTATTAGAAACCAGGCTGTCTATATCAACCCTGCTTTTTTTCTGACGAGCAGAATGTAAGTTTTGTGGCTGAAAGATAGAGTTTTTTGGCGAAAATGACACATAGGCAAACAGATTCTGTGATCATCGCAGCTTGCTGTGAAGGAAGTGACGTCAGACTAATCTCAGCCAATGCTCTGGGTCTCATTTTTTCTCTTATTCGATATTCTGCAGATTTCTGAGACACAAACAAGTGGTCAGAAACCAGAGCAGCAGTAATGCTGTTCTCAGTTTTCGTGATGGTTTCCGTGGCATTCATCATTGGTAAGAAGTTTTACACTGAAGAGAAGTGTTGAATTTGTCTATTGCTATGTGTGATCCAAACCCGTATCTTTTTCAGTAAATATTGAATTCTGGCTGCTTTACACTTCAGCCATTGTGAACCGATTTTCTCTATATCTTGCAGGAAGAACATAGGGACACAAAACACGATATGATTAATTGCAGTAATGATACCAGCTTTAAGGGGTGATAGCTTTGGAAAAGTACAACCCAAAACGTGATACTTAGTTTCTCTAATAAAGATAAGATTGACAAATGTTTTTGGAGGGGTCAACATGGAGACAATGTTTCAGATGATGCAGGATTCCAAAACGACGAGTCTTAGTAAAGGGGTAAGAAACGTGATAGAATGGAAAAGCTAAGGAAATTCTGCTTTGGCTTCAGAACATGAAACTCACTGGCATCAGGTTGAGTTGAGTCAGGCCATAAAGTCATGAAGAGGGAGTCTTCTAAACAGATAATGAAGAGATCGAAAGATGGACATACAAATAAAATTAGAGCAAGAGGGGGAAGGTAGATTCTCGTGTGGATTGCTAAAACGAATATTTTCCACTTTTTCTGAAGCATTTTTTATATTAAAAGAAAACAGATATTGCTGGGAAAACTCCATAACTTTGATAGCATCTTGGAGAAAAAAAAACAGGATTAAAGCAGTTTCGGATCCAGTAGCATTTCTTCACAACTGAGCTTTCCAGCACCTGGAGTTACTTTTTTTTTGTTTTATGATAACATTCCTGTTTAAACTTACATCAAACGGAATTCGACATTTTAGCCATCAGCATGCATTTTTAACTGTACATCTAATCAACGATTTCCGCTTTCTTTAACCCTGTGTTCCAGGTCTGAGCGATGGAGATTCTGTTAGTCAGCGGGAGCTCTTGGTCACACAGACAGAGGGAGAAGATGTGACTTTAAACTGCACGTACACCAGCAATGCTTATTACTTGTTCTGGTACCGTCAGTACCCGGGCAGGCAACCCGAGTTCGCAGTCCGGAGGCTCGAGAGCGGAGGTGGTGAATTTAAGGCGGATTTTGCTCAGACCCGGTTTGCTGATACAATCCAAAAATCTGACAAGTTGTACCGATTGACAATATCGGAGCTGGTGCCGTCTGACACCGCGGTGTATTACTGTGCAATGAGCATCACTGTGATGAGAACGAGTGAAAGCCTCGTACAATAACTGCCGCAGGTTTCTGGGTCACAGCTGTTGCCTGTCGAAGGCTGTTCTCAACAGGATGTCGCACACTGTTACTTCAGTAGATACCAGTGCGGAAAAGCCTTGAGCATAGTGCATATAAAGATGATTTAAAATATTCACGTCAATTATTAACGCTGGTAGTGACTGCAGCAGGAAATAAAAGAGTACTGTTGATTTGGCGATCTCTTGGAACTCGTCATAAAGAAAGAAAATCCTTTCTTTCTAGAAGGAGATATGCTCTCGTAGTTTCAGAGAGGAAGGGTAGTTTAAAATTTAAATTACAGTTTATTGTGGACACTGAAGTACGTACAGTGAAAGCCCAGACAATTGTACAAACCTGATTACAGGCCTCTCCGTATTAAAGATACTTACACATATTAATTCTAAGCCTCTACAATATTGGCAGGCGCAAAAATGATTGTTATCAATGCAAGCAAATGATCAAAGCTAACTTCAGAAATAATCTGCCTCATAGGAATAGTGAGCTCCAATTTCCCAAAATGTACATTGGATGATCAGAAATCAGCCCGTGTTCAAAAGCAGAATTGAAAATATACCTTTGAGATTGATAAAATTTCTCTTGCAAATCTAGATATTCCACATAAGACTGTAGGTACGGTTTTCAGTTTCCTCTGCATTCCACACGATTTAGTACCTTTGCCTCATGTTCTGTTCTAAACACCTTCTTTACCGGTTGGAATATTTTTGACAGTCATTCGATTACAATGATTTTAATTTTCAGAATGGCATAGATTCGCTAATCACATATTTGCATTTTATTCAAGATGTATTCGATATCACCTGAGGACAACACACCTGCCCCAATGCTGTCGCCTTATTAATTGCTTTGGTTCATTTGAATTCAGTGAATTCTTGTATAAATTGAGGAAGTAAATGTTATTTCCGACTGTACCCCCAACTATACCAGCCACACTTTGCATTTTGTTACATTGGGCGGTGTTTATGTACGAGACTCCCTCTACTTCCACTCACTGTGTCTCTGAGCGCACAGTAATACATCGCGTTGTCAGACAGCTGAAGTCTGCTGATGGTAAAATTCCCCTCCGTACTGGAAGTGTCCAGAGATGCAGAAAATCGATCGCCAACATCTTTTGCTTTGAAGACTTCCCCGTATCTAGGGATGTAGATCAAGAATGTCGGGGGTGTACCCGGATCTTGGCGGTACAATTGTAAGGAATATGAATCAACAGTGGTTGAATAGCTGAAATGAATAGTTACCGAATCTCCTTCAATCTGTGCTATTGTAACCGGCTTCTGTGAGACATGGTTTGCACAATTGACACCAACTGAAATTTAGAAAAAAATGAATTTAATGGACGATTCTAATAACTATTTTCAAATTAAAGACATGTATCATAATACAGTGAAAGACAGCTGAAGGGGGAGACTGCTGATCCCATATTGCGTACGTTTTAAAACTCAGCAACTTACCATTTAAGAGAACTGTTACGGTTACGAATAAGTAAGTAATATGAGGAGACATCCTTAAAGAGCAATCAGTGGGTTTAAACAGAGCGAGCTATAAATGAACGGTATCAGCTCAGAGCCAATTGTGGGTTTGAATAGAAGATACAGAAGCTGACCAGTTTCAAATCAAAATTGGGAAGACGTCACGTCCGGATTCGATGACGATTGATTCATATCTGACGCAGACACGCTGTGACACACAATCAGCTGACAAAGCCTCTGTTTTCCTGTCAATGACCACAGAGAGTTAGTCACATGAACGCAGTGTGAGTTGCAGGTGGCTATTTGGCCCTTTAGACTGCTCTGCCATTCAATCGGACATTTGTGATCTACAGTGCATCCAAGATCTTGCATAATCTAAGATCACAACTCTGTCAACATCATTCTGAAAGAAACCGAAAATGACGGCTCTTTGGGATACAAACAAATAACAAGACAGATATCATCTGAAAGCATGGTTCTCTGAAGTGTCAATCTTTGAGTGAGGGTAGTGACGTGCAATAACGAATTTTGTTGCTGTCTTAATTTCGGAGTCCGTCTTGCAATGAGTTGTGCCATGAATAATACATACAACAGCTGTAAAGAAGGATTTTGTACAGAACGCAACACAGAAAGAAATCGTTGGAAAAAGTGGCTTTTGTAAGTTTTGACCATGTTAGCAATTCATAACGCAGGTCAGAATCTGTGAATGGGTAGAGGTAAGAGTTGTTTATTGTTTGACTGCACCTCTACAACAGCATGGGCAGCAGTGTGCAGTAATAGGCGGCAGAGTCAGAGACAAGAACTGAAAGGAACTCTTTGTTTGTCTTCGTCCAAATTAGAGAAAGCTGCTCAGAAAACTCTGGAGACTTATCTCCCTTCCCCCTTTAGATCTCAAATATCTCAAGAGTTTCCCTGGAATACTGGATGGATTCGAGGATTCTGTTGTGTAGCTACAGTTCAGTTTTAGAGTCTGTCCTTCATGAAGTTAAACTGAAACGGATCCTGGAAAACTGAATCATGGATAAAAAATGGATCAAAAAGATGTGTGCAGCAAAAAGCAATGAAACATGTAATGACGGTTTCAGCTCAGACGCACCGAGCAGCATAGCCACGAGTATCAGCGTATAACACAGAGTATACATGGTTCGTAGTTCAACAGCAAATAATACGCTGTGTAAAACGATGGCTTTTATAGTCTTATATCAGCGACTGATCGCAGATCAAAAGGGGGCTTTACTTACTGAAAAACTCGGGTGGCATGACTTCCAGTTGCAATTGGCTGGTTCTTCAGTCACTATTCATTAGGAATAAATATGGTTGGCTGTCTCAATCTATTCCTTGGTTGTTTGAGTCTTCCTCACCATTTGCTCTACCTCACATTTTCAGAGATTCCGTCTCGTTCACGCTTTATCTAGCCACTATGAATTGGATGGCATTGTACTGAGGGAAACAGAATCTCAAAGAATTATGACCCTCAAAGAAAATAAGTCCTCCCTCAAATCTCTAAAGACTGGGACTGTCTTTTTCATTACTCTGCCCCTCCGTTTTAGATTCCTCAACAAGAATATACTTCCTCTCTTTATCTGCTGTATCGATCCCCTTCAGTATCTTATATGCTGTCTGAGTGGTGCCAGATTTTAGTACGTCATCTAAGGGAGAGGAATATGAATTGTGACGGAGAGGATCTCCAAGGAGAGTATCCCATCCTTGCACTCATGTACAAATGGCGCAGGTGGATAAACGGCAGAGGTTCTTTGAAATCTGTACGAAGTATGAAATTATGAAGCTGAATGTCAAAGTTCGTGTTGACCATGTGGAATAGAAAAAGTTATGTTAGAAAAATGAATGATTTTCTGAATGATTGCTGAAGGAGAAGTCATGCAGCGGCATTGGTACTGGTGAATGTGGTATTTGCAAAAATGAGGCCACAATAAGCTGTGTGGTGCTGGTAGCTTTGTTGATGTGAATTTACGAAACTAGGAAGGTCGCAAAGATTTGAAACTAAATGTTGCAGGATAATTAATGAAATTTCGGAGAGTGCAGTAAATTAAAGAGTGGAAGAGTGTGACAAAATGACAACTTGGTCGTGACATAAGGGTAAAGAGAGCACAAATCTAAGAGGAAATTAAGAGAAATGACTGGAGGATAAACAAAAAGCTATAACTTGTTAAGTGCCTCTAGAACTGAATGCCCAATACACTTGCAACAAAATAGGTAAACAGCAAGTTCAAATCGAAATGAGTAGCACAAACTAGCAGCCATTGTAAAGTTATTTACACTGAACAAAAAACAATTCGCCATTCCAATATTCCTGTTGTCAATGAGCCAAAATGTGAATTATGGAGTATGTGTGGATGTGGACTACATCAGAACAAGGGTGAGTATTTGTGTTCAACGTTTATTTTAGTGTGTCATCAATTTCTATTTCAACAGTCCCACAAAAAGTTTTGGTGTTGTACTTCATAGAATAACTAAAGTATGGAAACAGGCCCTTCAATTTCACAAGTCCATGCTGACCCTCCAAAGAGTAATGCACCGAGACGCATTGCCCAAGCCTATTATCACCCTTTGACTACTGCATCATACCTACACATCCCTGAACCTTATGGGCAATTTGTCATGACTAGTGCACCTAACCTTCACATCTTTAGATTGTGGCAGGAAACCAGGGCAGTCAAGGGAAACACACGCAGACACGTCTGGAATGTGCAAACTCCACACAGCCAGTCACCCAAGATTGGAATTAAACCCCAGGTCCCTGGCCCTGAGAGCCACCGGGCCACCACTACTTCCTATTGCTCCAGTAACCAGATATAAAAGTCACATCAACAATCAGAGCTAGCTTAAACTAGCTTAATACTACATCAGTTCGCATTTCCTTTGATTGTCTGTACCAGTTTAAAAAAAGCCCGAATAGCCATATCACCATACTCAGCAATGAGCAAATATAACTGAGCTAAATGTTTTTAGCACTAAATTGGATTGACTGAGCATCATACAGCGGATGCTGTGTTAATCAACATTTGCAACGATACCTGTATTAGGAAATGTTCAACTGAGCATGCGGTGTGGATTAATTAGCATTAACTTTGGAGTTGGCAACTAGACACATCTGGATAGTTTCAACAATAGCTTGGGTCAGGCAATGGTTGGTGACTTAAGCCCACTTTGTAAGAGAAATCCTTGTTTTTATCCCTCATAAACAACTTGGTGGTGATTGTGCAATCCTGTGCTGAAAATAGTGTGGACATTTTCAGTGCATTCCCTAGTACCTCGTGACGAGAGCAGTGTCAGGTTTCCTTGTTATGATCATAGCAGTCATCCACGACCGGGTCACCCGCCTTTACTTTAGGTATCGTCTGCTTTCTACCACCGCTGCGTGTAGATTCAGAACTGTGCTAGTTTTTGTTGCTCATGTTGTTCAGTGTGACTGAAAGTGTCATTCATCATGGGCTGCTTTCTGACCATCTGCTGTAAAATCTGAAGATCAGATATTACACTGAGAAAACTGAATTGCTGTTCATATGAATAGTCTGTGCTTTGGACCAGTTCTTTCCATTTCATCCACCAGCCACTAAACTTGTTAGATGGAGTACCCTGGTTCTGCGACATCAAATCGACTTTCCATAGGTTACCTGTCTGGCAGGTCTACGACTGGCTGGACCATTTATTAAACTCATGTCTGCCATTCACCTTCATTTTCCTACTCAATGCCCTGACTGTAGCATGTAATCTAGTGGCTAGCTGAGCCCGTAAGTGATTCTGGGTTATTGAGATTGGCAGACACCCAGTGATGCCCAACTGCAAGACATTCGTTGTTCTTTCCAATCTCTCTCAGCTTGCTCTGCCTGTGGATCACGCATGCTGGGTTTCCCTCTGTGTCCAATTTACAGGTAAGGATTATTTCACCAGCCTGCATATCACCGACTCACAATGGATCTTTCAAAAGAAGACCAGCATGCGCCAATTGCTCTGTTCTTACAACAATTTCTTCATTTTGACAGTTGCCCAATCCAATTCAGAAAGGAGCTGCAGAAAATGTTAACTTTTCCCTTTGCCTGGATCATTGGTTGCATAAAACAGTGAGAAAAAGGAACACAAAGATTGGAATGACTGATTGATCAGCATCCTCCCCCTCTTTTTACCTGGTGTCAGATGTAGTGCGTTCACTGAGTCAGAATTGTGATGCTCACAGACCAGCGTCCACACTTATCTGTTGCAAATGATAAAGGAATGATAAGCTATCAGATGCGGCGTCTTTCTGAATGAGATGCTAAACCACTGAGTGTTTTCAATCTCTGATTTGGAGTGTGTAACACTTCACTGCTGGTATTCTAGAAAAAAAACAGTTTATCCCTGTCACCCTTCACCAACATTTGTCCATCATATGTTTGAACTGAAAACAGATTGCTGCTCGATTTTCTTTTGTGGAATCACACTTTGCTCACCATTGATTTTGTATTTCCAACATTACAAATAAAAAATTACTTAATTGTGACTAAAATGGTTTGGATATCCTTGGGTTCATAAAAGATGCTGCATCAATTACTTTGTTTGTTTTTGTTTGTTTGTTTCATTCTTTCTTTCATGTTGTTGAAGCTAATGGGAAGAAGACTTAATGCAACATGTTGTGAGGCCGCCCAGAACACACGACAACGAGAGTATCAAAGATAATAACATTGACATTGAGAAGGAAATTATATTTTCCTGACACCTATAAAAATAGACCACATGTATTAGTTCCTCTGAGAGCAAAGGCAAAACGATGTAAGGAATTAAAGGAATATTTCAAGAAATTTTAATAGAGAGGATGTTGGAGAAGCCTAGTGCGTCAGAAAAAACACATGGCAAGAAAAAAATAGAGTTAATGTTTCTGGCCCAGAATGAGGCTTCTTCAGAACGATATCCTCATTGTTTCAATTCCATTTACAGACACAAGAAAGACCTGCTTGATGTTTCTTGGGTTTCATCAAATTGTGGAACTCAGCATTGACCTATGACGGCTGAAAATGCAGAAAAAAGTTCTTACCTTCTTTCTCCCCCAACTTCTGACAATACTCAAAAATCATCATTTTATATTTCCCTTCAGTTCTGACGAATGGTCAGATTGGACAACATGTCAAGATGAATTAACATCAATGACATCTAAAGGGAAATCAGGACTGTAAATAGATTATAGTCTTGCCTGTGTGCTCTTGATTTAGTATTTATGACAGAAGGTTATTTATTTAGAACAAATGAGTTTGACACTTTGAAATGACTCTGGTCAATGTGGTGCGGACGAAGTGCCTGGAATTAAACTTTGAGCATCTCAAGGCAATGTGTGAATGCAGGCTTGTCTATTTAGATATGTACAGACGGAAGAAACTCTGTTGGATTCTTAGTTCCACTGCACTCCCGCTCCAACTAATGACAGCAGTGCAATAGCGGCCACAATTTTCCCAACAGACAAAATGACAACAACTCACGGATGCTGTGGCCACGAATAATGCAGACACAAAGGTCAATGAATTGTGTGGTAGCTGTCAGTTGTGAATAGAACAGATGGAGTAGAAAGAATGAGGTTTGAATCTCGAGGTTTGTGACTACCATGCACCTACTCACTCTTCAAGTGACGAAAAACATGGAATTTGAAGAGGTATGAGTGTGAGAGAGAAGGATTTGAAAGGGACCAGAGGGTCAACCTTTCCATGCAAGGGAGGTTGCATGTAATAGAAAGTGCTGCAGAGGTAGTAGTGGAGGCGAGTACCATTACTGCATTTAAAAGACGTGCAGATAAATACATGAATAGGAAGTATTCAGAGGGATATGGGACAAATTCTGGCAAACGGGTCAAGATCAATTTAAAATATCTGGTCAGTATGTACGAATTGGATGGAAGGATCTGTTTCTGCGCTGGATAACGCTCTGATTCAGGATCATCCAATCTTCTACATGGACTGAGAACCTTTGATCTTTTCCAGCTGAAAGCCTTCGAAAGCGGTGCCCAATTCTTCTTTCACCTTATGCAGCTTCTCAACGTGCACTTCGCTGCCACATATACCCTCAAACACGTTTCTGCTTATACTTCTGGTTGGATTGGAGAGTAAATACGGACCTGTGTAGATTTATATTGAATTTAAGTGAAATCAACTCAGTCTAGACAGATACTTAATTTCTAATGGAACTTGGTGAACGAAGCGATCAGACGTGAGCAGATTATGAACAGATCTATTAATGGATATTTGCATGCAATCATAACAAAAGACACAGATTTAGATAATTTCCATTTTACCACGCAGTTTTTAGTTTCTCTACCATCGCAGGTATAATATGTGCAGAAAGATTAACTCACTCTCCAGTGATAGTAACTGTAAAGAGAGAGTTCGGCGAACTTATAATGTGAATGTACAATCCTGCATATCGGCAGCAAGCAGTAATAGGGAAAGACAACGGAATAGCCTCCAACCTAGAGTGTTAATAAAGTAGAAATATGAAAACCAGAATTTCAAGACAAGACATGTACAAAAGCTGGTTATCGCAATGTAAGTAACCTGAATGTGGAAGACTAGGCAGTCCATTACTGGGCAGTGAGGCCCAGAATCATGTAGATCTCAAGACGAGAAACAAAAAACCTCACGAGTGGTGGCATCTATCAACATTATTGTTTTAATCAGCAGGCTTTTGTGATCCCTACACTGGTTGAAACGCCAATGGAGATGCAAGCAACTGAAGACATGGAGAATGTTTACCCAGGAATATTCCCTGATTGTGTGATCACAAGATCACAGAGGCACAAGCTGATGCAGGTTGGATCAAAAGGCACAAATATGGAAACAGACATAGTGTTATCCGAGACCATTTCTAATCAGAAAAATGGCAGAGAAGCAGCAAACAACTAAACATGCAAGTAACTTTAGCTCTGTTAAGCTAATTGAATTACAGCAGAAAGATGAGAACTTAAAACAGTTGTATCAAATGTCATTTACAGAGAAGGAAAGTGAATGCATCCCTGTGTGCTATTATTTTACAGATGATGCCTTAACGAAGAAATGGAGACCACCACACAGCCAAGCAGATGAGAAATGGGCATAGGTGCACCAATTTGTTTTGCCAGTAGGGTAAAAAAAAAGGAGGTGCTGCAAGTGTCACATGAGCTACCACTTGGAGGTCATTTAGTGGCGAAGAAATCACAGGCTAAAATACAATGACATTTCGACTGACCACGACTACACAAAGCTGCAGTTGAATTTTGCCAGATGTGTCATACATGGTAAAAACAATGACTGCAGATGCTGGAAACCAGATTCTGGATTAGTAGTGATGGAAGAGCACAGCAGTTCAGGCAGCATTCGAGGAGCAGTAAAATCGACATTTCGGGCAAAAGCCCTGCATCAGGAATAAAGCACCATTCTTCCAGCACCACTAATCCAGATGTGTCATACATGTCAACTAATCTGAAAACCACAGGCAGTAATAAAACCTATACCTTCAATACCTATTCCAACATTTGATGAACGTTTCACAACAAACTTGAGTGATTGTGTAGGTCAGCTACCTCAAACAAAAAGTGGAAATAAGTAGTTATTAACAATACTGAATGTATCAACTAGATTTCCAGAGGTAATACCACTATGCAACATCACTGAAAATAGGGGTGTAGAAGAACTACTTAATTTTTTGAACTAGATACAGACTGCCAATAGGCATTCAGTGAGATCAAGGATCAAACTTCACATCCGGACTATTCAAGGAGGTTATGGATAACTTGGGAATGAAGGTATTCCAATCTACTCTGTACCATCCAGAATGGCAGGGAGCGCTAGAGGGAAGGCATTCAACACTATAAACCATGTTGCAGGCTTATGGTCAGGATTATCCAGATGATTAGGATAAGGGAGTTCTATTTGTACTTTTTGTGGTAAGAGCTGCCCAGGTGAATCGTTCCAATTCGGTCCATTTGAAATAAATTTCTGGTATGTAGTAAGAGGTTAAAATTGATTAAGGAGAAATTAATAAGTCAGAATATAGAGACCACCCATTTGCCCTATGTGACAAATATTAGAGAACGATTAAATAGAGCTGGGGCGTTGGCTAGACAGCATTTAAAAATATCACAGCATACATTGAAACAAGAAGCGAATAAGAAATAGTAAATTTGTAATTTTGCAATTGGGGATAATGTGTTGGTGCTACTTCCAGTTGTAAAGAGGAATCCTGATTTTCTTGAACGATTCTCTTTCACATTTACTAAATCCACGAAGAATATCGATTTAACTGATTCACAGCGACTGGAATCTCAGAAATGCTGCACAATGAGAAAATGGAAAAAAAGTAACAAAATTAACAATAGTTGGTATTGAATAGTAGGTTTATGTGCATCGTTTTCATGACAATTGGATTGTGTAACTCTTAATAAAATGTGATTAACGTTAAAGGAAAGGCCAGTTTCCTCATATTTCATTGATGTATGCTTATTTTGACTTTTAATATCTGTAGGAAGAAACAAAAGGACACTGTAAATTTGAAACGTTTTCAAATTACATGAAATGTGGAGTTAAGCACTTGTCACAGAGCTACGTTTAGAGCCAGGAGAAAACTATTAAGTGTCAACATCTAGTAAAACGCCCTCTTCAAGTTTCACTTAGAGCCATTTTCTGGTCATGTCTATCTGTTTGTCTTTCAGTACCAAATGTTTTACTTTAACAACTGCTGTCTGTCTGTAACATCACTCTGATTCCAGATATCATGTTCAATATTTACCACAGACATGCACCATGTCAAGGTGCCAATGATGTACTGTGGCGGTCAGAATTAAAATCATACAATACCAACTTATAACCTAACAGGTTTATTTGAAAGTACAAGCTTTGGGAGCACTGCCTCTTCGTCAGATAACTAGTCATATCACTTGTATGACAATTTGATCTTCTATTGTAAATTCTGTACCCCATGATCCAGTCCACGAGTTACCGGATGAAGGAGCAGCATAACAATGAAATGCACCTTGTCTAAAATCGAGTAGTTACATCAAACTAATTGCATCTGGAACGTAATGCATTCCATTAATCTTGAAATGTAGAACACTTAGAAGACATGTTAATTTCTAAACATACCTTGATGGGGTTTGCTCTGGCCCATAACACGGTAATTTGTGCATTTTGTTTGTCTATTAATGTTTTTCCTTCTGTATATGCATATGATTACAGTCCCTACAGTGTGGATACAGGTCCTTCAGCCCAACACCGACCCTCCGAAGAGTAACCCACCCGGACTAATTTCCCTCTGACTAATGCACTTAACATTATGGGCAATCTACCTGATGTGCACATCTTTGTACGGTGGGAGGAAACCCACGTAGACACAGGGAGAATGTTCAAACTCCGTGCAGACAGTCATCTGAAGCTGGAACCGAACCTGTGACCCAAGGGCTGTGAGGCAGCAGTAATAACCATTGAGCCACCGTGCCACCTCCAGACCTGCGTGCGTCTGTGTTTTTGTTTTGTCTGTCTGCGGGTGCGTGCGTGTCTTTGATTATGTTTGCTTTTATCTCTGCACGCAATGGGAGATGCATTTGGCTTGAGGTGGAAGAAATAACAACGTCAAAGCATTACACCATGTTGCTGCCTTCAGATTAAAATAATAGAATGCCAACATCTGCTGGTAAATTGAAGCTGCTGCAAAAACAGCAGATATTTGGGAAAGTGTCACCTTTATTCGAAGTTTCCTCTAGCGAATATATTGAAGAGATACTTTGAGGCGTACTGCAGCTAGAGGTCATTGACTGAGCGTGTCAATTTATAAAAGAGCTATCCATTTAAGACAGAGAGAAGGGGCATATTTTTCTTCAGAGGTTCATGAGTGTTTCGAATTCCCTTCCTCAAAAAGGCAGTGACCACGACTTCATAGAAAATACTCGTTGATATTGAATGTTTTAATAGTTGATGATACCTCAAATTATGTTCTACGTAACGGAGCATTTCTGAAGTGTAATCGGTATTATTTACCAAATCAGGAACCTAATTTCTTCATCAGAGATAGACACATATACAGAAAAGCGACAAAACCTCCAATAGCAGAAGTTAAAATGATTAGAATGTAGCTGGATGATTGAAATGCATGCGAAGCTTAAAAGATTTGCTGTTCCTAGAGATATCCCAAAAGTTTAAGGAGTTATGAAAGTTCACAGTGTTTTGGAACAGACCAGATCTCATCTAAACATTTCAAGGAAGTAGCGCAGATTCTAACTTTGCTACTTCTCAGTAGCAGGTGTAATGTGTATATTCTCGTGGGGGTGGGGGGGCGGGTGTAGAGCTGGTTAAATCACTTTCCTTTGAATAAAACTGAATTTATTTGCGAGATTACCCAATGAAAAACGAACCAAAGAGAGCAGAAAGCAGAATAACATAAACTACCCAAAAAAAACCAGCAGGCTATCTCAATTTAATGCTGCTGTTCTCAATAATTGTAAAGTCCCCATACACACCGCTTGATGCAAAAGGTAAACTCAAACCCAATGTCTTACATGAGAGGTATTAGAGAAAGCTTTCGACATTGACAAAACTTTTGCATCCACCAGCTTCACGATTGCTGACTTCTTTCAATAAATAGTCAGACAGTCAAAAAGCAAACAAACGAAAGAAGAGCTGAGCTGGGAGAACTGGCTACTCCCCTTTCATTGTACGAGTGTTTTTTTTAAACTTAAAAGGTGTTTGCCTGAGGCAGTATCTGTTAACTATAATCAAATTGGCCCTAAAACGCATCCAAACACAAACATTTCAGAACTTACATTTTCATGAACTCCTGGCAAAAAAGGACAACATAACCTTATTAAAGGAGAAATATCATCACAAATGAAACGATTGTGAAATGATTTTCATCATAGCCTAAATGAAATCATCTGTGCATATTACCAAGTCATTGTGGTGATTGAGTGGTTAAAGCAATATGTTTAGGACCCAGTGAAGTTGTTCTCAGCACACCAAATTTTATTGCCTTTGTCATTCTGTATCACTGACTTTAATAATGCACCTGCAGACTCGCTCAGAATATAAAATTAACCTTAGTTTTTCCTTTCCAATCATTCTCAAGGATCTAGAAATTTGTGTCCTCCAAAGTGAATAGCATCTTAGCCAGATAGGAAGCCTCCTTCCATTCTGAGTGCCTGTCACTACTCAGACTTCTTTCACCCTCGGCAAGTTTTCCTTTGTGGGTCCCGAAATGGTCCCAATCCCCATTGTAGCAAATGCATACTTTCGCCTGAAGGTTCATTGTAAAATCCTAAAGAAGAAAAATAACAAAACACCTATGAATCCAATATGTATCATCTTAGACGGTTACAGCTGGTTACTTTGATTCGGACTGCATGCTTTCTTCCGGCCCAGTGTGGTGTTTTTACCTGTGCTGTGAAAGCATTATTGATTCTGGCAGAACTGCTTTGTCTCTAAATTTGCTGTTTAAATGCCAGGAATTCACGTTCATTTTAACAGTTTGCACAAAAAAACATATTATTGTTTCCTCAATAAGAACTGAAGCTGGGCAACGACAGAGAGAAAGCAATCTTGTATCTTTCCTTAATGACAAAGATCCTTTGGAAGCCCAAAACCCCGAATCAGTCTCAGTGATTTGATTCGCAATATATAGACAGGAGCCTGACTACCGCTGAAGAACAGAGCAGACAGAAGGAGGGAAAGATTGGGAGTGGACCAAACAGATGTGGAGCTGGATTTGGATTGCAGTTCAGAGATCAGGAATTTGGTTGACTGACTTGGGGAAATGAAAGATAATCAGACACCTGAATCATGCAAATTCTAGAGAAGAACATATTATTGTCCTCCTGTCAACTTAATGTTAATGAAAATTTTGCTGAACTGCTGAGCCCTAATACATTGGGTTGATAGAATCCATCATCCCAAATTACTTTCACTTGTTTGGAGTTCAGTAATCTGTGGAACACGATTAGTAGCATTGACAAGAGAAACACACTTTCTTTTACACATTGAATCTTATTATAATCTAGAATTTAACATGTAAGTGGATGTTGATTCAATGCTAACTTTCAGAATGTTATTGCAAAGACATGTAGAAAGTAATAGACTTTGCACAGCTGCAGAACAATAGCTGTGGCTGTGAAACTATATACAGGAATGTTTCAAAGAGCAGCTACAGTTATAATTGACGGAATAGCTTCTAACTGTATTTGCAATTATGAAATCCTTGATCATTTATGTCCCCCCTCCATATTTGATTGTTGGTGATTCTTTGCTTGGGCAGGGTTGTACCAGACTTTTCAACGTTCAACACTTCTGGATTCAGTTGTACAGCATTGTCCACCTTCTGTTCTGACACGGCGTAATGAGTTCACTCAAAGCTGTGTCTGCTGCAGATCCGCCCTCAGCTTCCGTTTGCTGCCTTGTCTCTGACGCGCCTTCCCTTCTCTGTGATACTACAGAGATCGCAGTCGCCCGTCATTGTTACTCATTGAGGGAAACAGCTTTGATCAGGATCTCTGACAAAGGGTTTTCCGGACTGCAGAATTACATACTCAGAGTGCACCATGAAGAATATTCTCACTCCACTCCTCATCATTGTATCAATTCTCAGTAAGTGTTTGTTTCCCAGTAATATTCCATTTCTCCAGACACAGATGTTTGCAACCTCCGGGTTAATATTCGGAAAACAATGACGGTAATGTACATAATCTTGAAAATTGCTTTTTGTTTTTCTTAGAATGGAGTCAGCAAGATACGGTGGAACAGCCAGACTCTGAATTGGAAGTTAAAGAGGAAGGCAATGTCACACTAACCTGCAGTTTGAAGACAAGCGATCCCAACCCTTATGTTTACTGGTACAGTCAGCTCCCAGGGCAGCCTCCAAGGTACATGGTTTATATAGCTGGAGAAAGCATTCTCAAGAAGAATCCAGATGTTCCTGAACGATTCGCTTTCAAATTTACGAAATCTACGAAGTATGCCGAGTTGACAATCAGCATGGCCATCATCTCTGACTGTGCCATGTATTTCTGTGCAATGACGCTCACACTGATACAGAGTAATGGCACAACCCCTACAAAAACTCACGCTGAGAGTGCCAGTTAAAGAAGGCTCATTCACACCCTGAAACTGAAGGAACAATTCAGCTCCAGAGGAAGAGTCAGAGGAGAGACTTTAAGTTAGAAAAAAAATGCACGATTACTTAAAGTTAGCTACTATTCAGAGATACATCAATATGTTCGCTTCAAATGCAGACCTGCTGAGAATGAACTGCACAAACCCATCCATGGAGCTCTGTTTCTGATTTTGTTTCCCACTAAGCTCCTCCAATATCATAACTTCCCATCGGTACAGGCAGTGAAATTCTACATCACGAGAGAAATTACATTTTACTTGTGGACCTCTGGTAATGCAAAACTTGCTGTCGGCATGTCAGTTCAGAAATAATGTTTTATCATTAACAGGAATTGCTGACTGAGTAGCAAATATAAATGAAATGCAGAACTTTTCCTTCGACGCATTTGAGAGAAATAATCAGAACAAGCCGCAGAGACTGCCAGCTCACAAACTTACATGTTAAAATCATTTCCGGGTAGGGTGTTAAATGCAGCTTCTTCAACAATTATATCAAATGTTGAATGAATAGAAGATTCACATTTGAAATCCACAATAGGCTGTGTTGGACATCCACTAATAATCATCTCACAATAATAAAGATATAAAGAGACAATAATAAAGATACTCCTTAGAGTAGAATATGCTGTGTTGAGGCAACTTGATTTTTATTACATTCTGTATCTTACAATTTGAAATGTTTTATTTCTATAGAAGTTTCTAAATTTCATGACGAATAGGGCGCATGGTATTGGGAGCAAAGTACTAACTTGGATTGAAAGTTGGTAGACTGATAGGAAACAAAGAGTAGTGATAAACGGCTCCATTTCGGAATGGCAGGCAGTGACCAGTGGAGTACCGTAGGGATCAGTACTGGGACCGCAGCTTTTTACAACAGATGTTAATGATATAGAAGATGGTATTAGTAATAACATTAGCAAATTTACTGATGATACTAAGCTGGGTGGCAGGGTGAAATGTCATGAGGATGTTAGGAGATTACAGGGTGACCTGGACAAGTTAACTGAGTGGTCAGATGCATGGCAGATGCAGTTTAATGTGGATAAATGTATGGTTATCCACTTTGGTGGCGAGAACAGGAAGGCAGATTACTACTTAAATGGAAACAATTTAGTTAAAGGGGCAATACAGAGAGATCTGAGTGTTCTTGTACGCCAGTCAATGAAGGTAAGCATGCAGGTACAGCAGGTAGTGAAGAAGGCTAATAGCATGCTGGCTTTCATAACAAGAGGGGTTGAGTATAGAAGCAAAAAGGTTCTTCTGCAGCTGTACAGGGCCCTGGTGGGACCATACCTGGAGTATTGTGTGCAGTTCTGGTTTCCAAATTTGAGAAAAGACATTTTGGCTATTGAGGGAATGCAGCGTAGGTTCACGAGGTTAATTCCTAGAATGGCCGGATTACCTTACATTGAAAGACTGGAGCTACTAGGCTTGTATACCCTTGAGTTCAGAAGACTGAGAGGGGATCAGATTGAGACATAGAAGATTATTAAAGGATTGGACACTCTGGAGGCAGGAAACATGTTTCCGATAATGTGTGAGTGCCGAACGAGAGGACACAGCTTAAAAATACGGCGTAGACCATTTAGGACAGAGATGAGGAGAAGCTTCTTCACTCAGAGAGTGGTGGCTGTGTGGAATGCTCTACTACAGAGGGCAGAGGAGGCAAAGTCTCTGGATTCATTTAAGAAAGAGTTGGATAGAGCTCTCAAGGATTGTGGAATCAAGGGTTATGGAGATAAGGCAGGAACAGGATACTGATTAAAGATGATCAGCCATGATCTCATTGAATGGTGGTGCAGGCTGGAAGGGCAGAATGGCCTACTCCTGCACCTATTTTCTATTGTCTATTACCATTTATTTTGGAAAGAAAATTCAACATTTGTCACATTATGCACTGCTGGAATAAGGTTGTGCATTTTATGATTAATTCAAATTATTTCAATGAACTACCATTGACATCTAACGACAGTATACTCTCACGGACCCTTGCGGTAGTGAAGAGGGACATCTACTGATTATCAGCAGGTTAATGAATCCTGTGTCTGTTATATAAATGACTTAAATCTGTGTGAGCTGCTCGTGCTGGGACATCTTTCTATAAATATTTGCTGGACGCTTATTTCCAGTGACCTGGAGGATCCTGTCTTATTTTGAAAGCAAAAATTTTCAACTTTGTGCCGCATGGCATACATATAGTGTACTTCACTACGAATCAATATATTGAAATTTCTACTTTCCGATGATGCAAAATGAAAGAGATAGATTAATTTTGGAACTTGTCGGGTAACATGACCATTGTGATGATTAAATGATAAGTATGGAAAGAAAAAAAGGCTGGAAAACACAGCGCACCCGGCAGATTTCATGGAGAGAAAGGAAGATGGTATGTAAAGTTAGATGACACCTGATTAGCGCTTGTAGTAGTAAAAATCATGCATCGAAATGTTTTCTCAGACATGATGACAAATTTGAAAAAAAATTGGTTCTCCCTGAAATGGTTATTCATGATCAGATAGGAAAATGTACCTGTTATCCGTATCTCTGCTGATAGTTTGTTCGAAAGAGAAGCACCAGGCAACTTCCAATGAATATTTTAGATGCATTGTTTTGCATGTCAGCCAATCATTTAACTGCTTCTTTATTCTACAATTCAACACGGATTCCACGGTCAGCGAGAAATAGAATGAAATCGAAATTGGGCTCTCCTGCAGTTGAAATTGACAGGGCACTTGAAATTTGGAGTTATTTTGTGCCTGTCCTCATTCATCCAAAGCGGAAAATGCCAAAATTTATTTTTCACAGCATTGCTTAGATTGTTCTTTCATAACGGGCACTTGTTCACCATTGAAACGGATTTAGTTTGAGAATTTGCAGCAGTCAGTGTCTGAGATTCGCTGTTGTATTGTTGCTGACAATGCACCGAGGTGCAGGGAAAGATATAAAACGCCTTCATTGCACGTTTGATTGGGAATATGTGTTGCAACGATCAGTAAAATTGGAAATAAATTCAGGATCATGAGAGTACAACATGATGTTCCCTTCTTGCTATAGATCTACTTGACAGAGACTATTGTCATTACAGCGGATTCGCAATGTCAGTGATTGTATCCACAGAGGTGCTGCACTTGACTTTTCCATCAGAGAGGCTGAATGTATTCTGATTCCGATAATAGAACGCTCAGACTAAGGATTCTTATCACACATTGGTAGCATCCCTGACCTTGGTTTTGGCAGCCTACATTGACTTCTTATCTAGTTTAAGAATGCGTGTCTAATGTTGTTTAAAATATGTCCACAGTGAGTGTAGCACCAATGAGCACTACCAATGATTAGTGATGAACGGTGGGCCTATACATTTCAGAATAGAAGGTGACAGTCAAGGGTAGTAGATTGTCCCTCTGCACCTGTGAACTGACGACAATGTATCATTGATTCATAATGGCATCCAAATTTAAAACAAGGTGTGATGTGAGGCATAGACAGAGCAGATAGCCAGATGCATTTTCCAGGGCGGAAATGGCTATGACGGTGTGGGGGTGGAGGGGTGGGGGAGGTGGGGGGGGGTAGGGTAGACACTTATGGATATGTCTATGGTAGATTCTTTCCACAGCGAGTGGTGGGTGCTTAGAAAGCACTGTCAGCAGTGGGAGTGGAATCATATACATGAGGAACATTGAGCTACTCTTGGTTAGGAAAATGGATATTATATTAAGTGTATGTTACTTAGTTGGACCTTAGAATAGGATAAAAGGTCAGCACAATGTTGAGGACCGAAGAACCTATACTGTTCCGTGTTCTGTGTTCTGTGTTCTAAGCTGATGTTCAGGCTATTTGTAGCTTGCAGAACTATCTGAATATAAGAATATTATCAAATTGTGCACGGAATTAAGGCCTCAGTTTGCAATGAGTGCAGCCTGTCTCTGTCGTGGGTAGCTATTTACTATCAGAAAAGTTTCAAAATATTTTTTGGGTTGTCGTACTTCAGGGATAATGATCTGTGCACGAGGCCAAAAGGATTGTATTCAAAATTCACCGTAGTAAATACAAATGGTCCAAGTGTTGTTTCCAGGCACGTTCAAATTGTTTGACGAAATACAATGTTGCTTAAGTCTCAAGCAGAAACGATTTTCTTCAAAGCGTTTCTCATAAAAGCGTTAGATAAGGAGTCGACCATGATTGTGTATTGAAATTATAAATCTATCCATCGATTTTGATAAATTCTGTTTTGGCACAGTGCAGACTCAGTATTACTGAATTAATGGGAGTTAAGTGTTTGTGAACAACAGTCCCTCATTTGCAGTTCCACGCACACAGTATTTGGTGGATTGCATTATCTCTGCATGCATTTCCAATCTATTTACCATATAAATCGTGAATTTGAAATAATTTTTAATATGTTCTAAAGGTCTTTTGGACAGAAGCAACAAATAATAGGCACATGGATGATAGTAAAATGAAGGGTATGTAGCATATTTTGATCTTAGAGTAGGATATAAGGTCGGCACAACGTGAAGGGTTGAAGGACCTGTACTGTGCTGTGCATTCTATGTTCATGTTCTCAGCTGTTTTTTGGGATGCTGTTTGTTACAAGCAACTTGTAATAAGTAGATCTACCAGTTTTTGTTTTCTGTGAAGCCAGAATCAACATACAAAAGCAGATAAAGGCACGAGTGGAATAAACCTGCAAATACTCGCAGATGTTTTACAAGCTTTTAGCATTTACCTGATTCTGTGCCTCATGATTCACTGATAGCCCACTATAACAATCATTCTCAGACTGCTTGCATTGAAATAACTGTACTTATTATAGGTGGTCGCAGTAATCATATATATGGTCCTCAAACCTCTTTATCGTCTAATGTGACCACATTATTAATAATTATTTTTGGATTTTGTACCAGTTAGTACAGATACCACCGCATGTTACTCGACCTGCAGTTAGGCCACCTGTGGACACAGACGAAGAAAGTATGAAATATTAACCAATAACCATACAAACGAGTTTATATGTGATAATTTATGTGGAGACCCTAATTTTTCGAGCTGTCTTTATATGGCTATTTCACCTCAGTAATGTTATCAAACATGATATCAAGCATTGATATTATTTAATCATTGCTCCTGAATTAACATTCCATTCCCATCCTAGGAATCAGATGATGGAGTGGGATTATCGCTGGGCTGTTAATCCAGAGAACAAGACAGTGTGCTGCAGACTCAGATTTGAATCCCAGCATGGTGGAATTTGAAACCAGTAAAATCGGAAAGTAGGACCCCAATGATGACTATGAACCTATTGTGAATTGCCAGAAAAAAAACATCTGAGTCACTAATGTCCTTTAGAGAAGGGAACTGCCATTCTTACCAGGTCTAATCTGCATGCAAATCCACAGCAATTTGCTTGATTCTTAACTCCCCTCTGGACAATTATACATGAGCAATAAATACTGCTCTAGCTAGAGATGCCAACATTCCACGAATAAAAAGGAACAACAAAGTTGAACTTCTGGGTTTTGAGCAAATGCGATTATGACATGAGGCGCGTGTTGAATTTCTGATGTGAGTACTCACTCTAAGCAGGCTGATTAGTAAATGATAACAGCTCTAACGTTGCGGTGGTAGTATCTGGATCTTTGATCTAGGAAACACACCTGTTTCAAAGATGCTAAATCAGACATCTGAACATATTGTTTAGAAAATATGTAAACTAGCATTGCACCTGACTTTAAGGCCTTCAATCCTAGCAAGGAAGCGAAAATCAGGTTATTGTCTTTACCAAAGTGGATTGGAGAACGTCCCTGTCTGTTCAAAATTGTGCTGTTTTGATTGACTGATTGCACTTGGTCGTTTCCAACCACTGTTAAAATATTTTAAACAAGGATTATTACAGTGAAAGATAAGTTTTATTTAGGGCAGTTTTAACTTTCCGAAACAGATAATCTGAAATGTCAGGGCAAAAAATAAATCTATGTCAAGTCGCCAAAGGAAACTATCATGAGTTGAAAAATAACAAGAGCATGGAAAACGTGGAGGTGCAAAACAACGTGAGTAGCATATCAGCTTCAACCTGTGCTAGGATGCAGCGAATATACGCCAGCAAATGGTGACAATGTATCACCCAAAATATAAGATAATTGAATCTGGAAAGGAACTGTGACTTTATTAAGTCAGTATTATCCCTCCAGTCATTATATCTCTCACTGTCTCTTCTAAAACCGAAACTTAATTACAATCAACCCATGCTCTTGAGATCATCTCCAATCTTTTGAACTTGTACCGAACCTGATATTAATACAAAAAGAAACACACACACACACAAACACACACACATATACACACATATACACACATACACACACACACACACACACACACACACACACACACACACACACACACACACACACACACACACACACAAACACGTACACACATATACATACATACTTACACGCACAAACAGGAGAATGAAAAAGCAGACATTCAGACACCGAAACGTGCAGAACGAGACATAGAATAGTACAGGCAAAGAATTTTGCAGCACATGAAAATATCCCGTGGACCATCAAATCTGCGCTGGTCATTGACCAGCAATTGACTATTCCAATCCCATCTTCCAAAAATTGGCCAATTCCTTTGGATTACTTGGCATCGCATGTACATGTTGAAAGGATTGCCAAATGCTAACAGGGGTTTTGCCTCTACCATCCTCAAAGAATGGCTTTCTGATTTTGGAAACGCATCAGATGACTAAAAGCTCTTCACACTTACCCTGAATCTAATAATGCCTCTTACTTTAAATTTATGCAGCGGTCATTGAAGCGTTCACCAATGGGAACATTTATGTCTGTGCATTCTATTAACATTTGATCCTGTCCTTTCAATCGAAACTCGAATTTCAATCGAATTTTAGTCAAGACAATATTATTGCCCTCATGCCACATTAAGGTTAACTAAAACTTTACTGAGCTGCTGAGCGCTGTAAAGCTTGGTTGATTGGATCCATCATGCCAAATTGTTTTCACTTGTTTAGATATCAGTGATATATGCAACACCATCAAGAGAGTTGACAAATAAGAGAAACACAGCTTCTTTTATAGTTTAAGCCTTATTATAATCTAGAATTCCCAATGTAAGTGGGATTTCATTCAACACACATAGAAAGTGTTAAAACCTGTACAAGTACAGAATGTGGCAATTACTGTGGCTGTGAAAATAATTATACTTTCTCTTTCAAAGAGCAGCCACAGACACAATGGTAGGAATACCTTCCATTTGTATTGTGTAGTAACGCAATCCTTGATCAGTTATTCGCTCCTTCTCCATTTGTTCACCAGTGCTGCCCTGATGTGTGGTGGGGTGGTCACCGACTTCACAACATCCAAGATGTCCAGTTGCAGTTGTTCGGCGTTGCATTCCTTCTGCTCTCACACGGATCAATGAGTTCACTCAGAGCCGAGTCTGCTGCAGTTCTGCCTTGAGCTTTCTTTTGATGCCCTTGGCTCTGACACGACTTCCCTTCCCTGTGATACCATAGATATTGCTCTAGACATCACTGTTATTCTTTGCAACAACGGTTTTGATCAGGATCTCAAACAAAGGGTATTCCAGAATGCAGAATTACAAACCCATAGTTCATCACGAGGAAACTTCTGGCACCAATGCTCATCGTTCTCTAAATTCTCAGTAAATGTTTCTTCCCAGTAACATTCAATTCCTCCTGACACAGATGTTTCCAACTCACATGCTATTAGTAGGAAACGAATGATTGTAATGAACATAATTTTGAATACTGTTTTTCGTTTATCTTAGAATGGAGTCATCAAGACATGTGGAACAGTCAGTCCCTGAAACAGCGGTTAAACACAGAGGCAATGTCACAGTAACGTGCAGTTTGAAGTCAAGTGATCCAGCCCCGACCTCTACTGGCACAATCAGTTCTCAGGGCATCCTCTATAATACATAAGTTATATACTTGCAGCAGAGATTGCAAAGAGGAATCCTGACTTTGCTAAACGATTCTCTTTCACATTTACTAAATACACGAAGAATACAGAGTAAGCAATCAACAAGGCCATCAACTCAGACTCAGACATGGATTTCTATGATTGAGAGTTATGACACAGCCCCTTCAAAGCCTCTCTCTGAACATGACAGTTCGAGCTCACCGAAAGGTTCTTTCATATGGAGAAACAGAAAGAACCATTCAACCCCAGAGGAAGAGTCACAGAGAGGTGGGTGGGGGGGGACGGGGGGGGAATCTTTAACCGAGGAAAAAAAGTGCACGATAAATAAACGTTAGTTACTTTTGAGAGCCATATCAATATGTTAGCTTCGATGTAAACGTGCTAGGAATGAACTGCACAAACCCATCAGTGAAGCTCTGTTTCTGATTTAGTTTCCCACCAAACATTTTCAATACCTTGCGTTCTCATCCCTCCTGTCAGTGACCTTTGTCCATAGATAGAGAAACAAATTTCATGAGGGACCTATTCATGACATAAAACTTGCTTTTCAGTATGGTAGTTCAGATATAGAGCCATGCCATTTAGATGAGTTGCAGACTGAGTAGCAAATATATAAAATAAATACCTCATTCCTCAATTCACAGATTTGAAAAAAGTCATCAGAACAATCCACAGAGTCAGCCATCTCACAAACTTACATTTTTAAATCCACTCCCAGGCGATATGTTTAATACTTTTTATTCAACAGTAATGGGAAATGCTGAGTGAATGGAAGATACACATTTGAAATCCACAATGGGCTGTTTTGGACATCTACCTATAGACAGCAAACAGAACAAAAGTTGTGAAAAAGCAATTCTGAAGAGGGTGCTAAGAGTGAAACATTCTGCGTGTTGAAAATTTTAATTTTATTACATCCTGTATCTTACAATTCGAACTGTTTTGTCTATCAGTTTACAGATTTCACGAGAAGCATATATTTTGCAATAAAAATGCAATCTTTGTCACACTATATACTGCTGCATCAAATGATTAATTCAAATTCCATCAATTGACATCCAGCGAAATCTAACGGAAGTGGATCCTCACAGGTACCTGCTGTAATGAAGAGGGGCATCTGTGGATAATCAGTAGATTAATGAGTCCTGTGTCTATTAAAGTAATGAATTCAAATCGGTGTGTTAGGATCGTACTAAATCGTGTTTCTCCAAACGTTCACTGAACGCATGTTTTCATTTACCTGAAGGAGTTGAAAAACATGGTGCTGGAAATACACAGCAGGCCAGGCAGCATCCGAGGAGCAGGAGAATCGGCGTTTCGCGCATAAGCCTTTCTTCAGGAAGAAGGGCTTATGCCCGAAACATCGATTCTCCTGCTTCTCGGATGCTACCTGGCCTGCTGTGTATTTCCAGCAGCACAATTTTCAACTCTGTTCTCCAGCAAAAGAAACTGGTTCTTCCTGAAATGGTTATTCGTCAATATCTGAAGATGTACCTGATATCCGTGTCTCTGCTCATATTTTGTTCGGGACAGAGACACCAGACAACACCCAATCAATTGACAAATGCATTGTTCTGCATGTCAGCCAATCAACGAACTGCATCTCTATTCTGCAATTCAGCACGTCAACGTAGGACGACGAGAAATGAATTGAAATTGAAACCGGTAATAACCTGTATTTGAAATTGATACTGCAATTGAACTTTGGAATTCTTGCACTTGTCCTCATTCATGCAAGGCATAAATCTGCAATATTTCCTTTTCAAAGCAGTGCTTAGATTGTTCTTTCATAACGGGCACTTGATGCCTAGCAGCCACGATGTTTGTCTTTGAAATGGATTTAGTCTGAAAATTTTGAGCAGACGGTGTCTGAGGTTCACTGAAATGAAATGTCTTCATTGCATGTTTGATAGGGAATATGTGTTACTATGAACAGTTGAAATGAAAATGAATTGAGGATCCTGACAGTACTTCATGGTGTATGGTAAAACGCATTCTATTTCACTCTTGCTATAGATATACTTGACACAGACTGATGGCAGTACAGCAGTTTCGCATTGTCCTGAGTCGGAGATTGTTACGCATTTGCAGAAATTACATTTTGAGTCTTCCATCAAAGCAGCTAAATGTTCTTATTCTGATAATGCAAGGTTCAGATTTAGGGTCCTTATTGCACATTGGTAGCATCCCTGACCTCGATGTGGGCAGCTTGCATTGAAGTTTCACCAGGTCTCAGGGTATATGATAATGTTGTTTCGAGAATGACGTCAGTGGCTGTAGAGCCCAATGAGCATGACCAGTGTTCAGTTACAAAAAGTATATCTATGCATTTCAGGACAGAGATTGTCTTATTTTAGATACTCTTACGATCAGTTACAGTCTAGAATAAGGCATTGTCACTTAACTTCTGTGTCCTTAGTACACTGTGTCATAGATTCCTTGTGATTTCACAATTTAAAACAAGCTGTGATGTGAGGCATAGATAGAGTGGATAGCCAGTGACGTTCTCCAAAGACGGAAATGGCTATCATGAAGTGGCTTGGATGAAGGTTTAGGGGAGATTTCAGAGGTCGTTTCTTTACACAGAGAGTGTTGGGTGCGTGGAATATACTACCATAATTGCCAGAAGAGTCAGATACATCGGGGACATTTAAACGACTCTTGGATAGCCACCGTGAATGTTTGGGGGAAAAAAGAGTTTGAGGGTGAGTTTCATATAGAGTAGGGTAAAGTAGGATAAAGCAACACTGAGAGCCAAAGTCCCTATTCTGTGCTGTATTGTTTCCTATGTTCTAAGTTCTAAGCTGCTGTTTCGTCCATTTGTCGACTGATACTGGCAACAGAAGGAAATGAAGCACGAAAATAAGGCCACGATCTGCCAATAAGTGAAACCTGTCCCTGTCTTGGGTTACAATTTAATATGTGTCAGGTTTCAAAATATTTTATGGGTTATTATGGTTCAGAGATAGTACCCTTAGCTGTAGGCTAGAGGACTGTGTCTAACTTCACTACAGGAAATAAAAATGGCTACACTCTTGTTTCATGCCATGTACTGAAAAAAAAACTCTTGAAGTCTGAGGCAGAAACCGTGTTCTCTAAAGTTTCCTCATAATAGTGTCACATTACGAGTCTATTGTGATGATGTATTAATATGTTAAATCCATACATCAACTTAGATAACGTCGGTTTTGGTACAGAACTGAGTGGTGCAGACTTAGTATTGCTACGTTACGTGAGGTAACTGTACTGGAATATCAGTCCCTCATTTGCAGTTGTAAGTGCTCAGTATTTGACGGATTACAGTATCTATGTATCCATGTCAGGATTCCTGTTACGATCTGACCTATTTATCATATAAATCGTTAAATCGAGATAATGTTTAACATATTCTAAAGGTCTTTTGGACAGGATCGTTATGTAATCTTCCAATAAGTAAGTCTACTAGTTTTCCTTCTCTATGAAGGCGAGATCTAAGTACACCATCAGATAAGGCACGAGTGGGATAAAGCTGGAAGTAATCACTGAGTTCTCCAAGCTTTTCACTGTTATCTGATTCCATGCCTTTTAGTATTGTAATAGACCATTATACATTTCGCACTCAGACTGCTTATATTGAGTTAACAGTACTCACAACAGATGTCTACAGTTGCCTTACATGTAGTCCTGACAATTCCTCATCGTCAAACGTAACTACTTCGGTAAAAATCAGTTTAGGAATGTGTACCAGTTTCTGCAGATACCACTGCATGTAGGGTGTGTCCAGGTTTCTATAGTCACAATCCATCTTCACAGACGCTCTTCATGACTATGGTCTCCAGATGCTCAGTGACTCGATTTGCACGTAGCCCCACAGTGGGCACAGACGAATAGAATATGAATTAGTTGCTAGTATCCATTCAAGCGAGTTTATACGTGAGCGAGCATGTGGAGTATATAATTTTCCTCGTGGTCCATTATATGGCTATTTCACCTCATTAATAATATCAAACACGACGTCAGACGTTGAACAATGTGCTTTCATGGACATAACTAACACAGAGTCTTTCAATTAAAAGAAAACTATTTCTTTAATCAAAAACGTTTGGAGTACACTTCTGTAAGAAACCTTGAATGCAAAGAGAGTGAGTTGCGAAGAAAAGAGCGAACACAGACACTGTTTAACTTATTCTTCAAGATGTTCAGTTCACCCAGACAATACAGTGTCTAAAACCAGAGTCACAGATAAATTTTTCCATTATGACCTCACTCACTGCATAGGTACAAGCCCATTATGAACTCACTGCGTGGGGACAGGTCCATAGTGACCTAAGTAACTGCAGTGAGACAGCCTCAAGATGACCTCAACCTTTTAAGGGTATCAAGTTCATTGTGACCTCACTCAGGTTAGAACGTCTCTTGGTTTTGGTGCTGCTAACGCCCATGACTCACTTCCTGGTTGAATTCAACTGGATAACATTGCAATGCCCCAACGAATGTATTCAGGATTAATTACTTTTCATAAATGACCAGCAGACTTTCCCAGAAATCTAGTTTGGAGCTGCGTAGACTGAAAGTTTATCAATCTTGATAATCACATCTGATGGCCTTCCAGCTCCCCACTGCTGTGTTTGCCATCACTTCCGCCCCCAACAACGCCACTCACCTGCATTCTTCTGACACGCCTTCCACAGATCCCACTGTCACCATCCCCACCCCCAGGACCCTATGGGGAACACCTCTCCTGCTCATGACTCCACCCAATTCCCTCTAACACCACGCCCACTCCAGTTACAGGCTCCGCCCCTACTCCCAGCTCCACATCGACACCAGATCCCAGCTCTCAGCCCTGCCGAGTTCTAACATCCGTCCAGACCTCCCATTCACTCAGGACGAAAGATCAGTACTCAGCAAAGGATTCACTTCCAAACCCCTCTGCCCACGTATCAATAAATTTAATACACGCCATGATGTCAAACATTTCTTCTGCCGCCTCCACCTCCGAGCTTACTTTTACAATCAGTTCTCCCACCCACCTTCCGAGGACACCTTCTCCCGCCTCCAACACACTCCATCCAACTGCACACCACGTGCTTGCCTATTACCCGCCCTTGACCTCTTCATTTCCAATTGCCGCCGGGACATTAACCGTCTCAACCTATCTACCCCCACTCCCACTCCAACCTCTCACCCTCACAACGGACTGTCCTCCACTCCCTCTGCTCCAATCTCGACCTCACCATCAAGCCAGTAGATAAAGGGGGTGCAGTGGTAGTCTGGTGCACTGATCTCGACACCACTGAAGACAGACCCCAACTGGAGGACACCTCTTCCTACCGCCCCCTCGATCATGACCCCAGCCCCCATCAATGAATCATCATCTCCCAGACCACACAGAACCTCATCACTTCAGGAGATCTCCCACCCACAGCTTACAACCTCATAGTCCGGGAACCCCGCACTGCCCGGTTCTACCTCCTTCCCAAAATCCACAAGCCTGACAACCCTGGCTTACACATTGTCTCAACATGCTCCTGCCCCACTGAATTCATCTCTACCTACCTCGACACTGTCCTATATCCCCTAGTCCTGGAAACCCCCACATCCGCTCGAGACACCATCCATGCCCTCCACCTCCTCCATGACTTCAGTTTCCCCGACCCATAACGCCTCATCTTCACCATGGATATCCAATCCCTCTACGCCTCCATCCGCCTATGACCAGGGCGTCCAAGCCCTCCTTCCTCTCCCGACGTCCCCAACAGTACCCCTCCACCGACACTCTCATTCGTTTGGCCGAACTAGTCCTCACCCTTAACAATTTCTCCTTCAAATCCTTCCACTTCCTCCCGACCAAAGGGGTAGCCATGGGCACCCGTATGGGCCCCAGCTATGCTAGTCTCTTTGTTGGCTACACAGAACAGTTGATCTTCCGTAATTCCACCGGCACCACACCCCACCTCTTCCTCCGCTACATTGATGGCTGCATTGGCACCACCTCGTGCTCATGCGAGAAGGTTGAGCAATTCAACAACTTCACCAACACATTCCACCTTGACCTTAAATTTACCTGGATCATCTCTGACCCCTCCCTCCCCTTCCTAGACCCCTTCATCTCTATTAATGACGACCGACTTGGCACCAACATTCTTTTACAAACACGATTCCCACAGCTACCTAGATAATACCTCTTCTCACCCTACATCCTGCAAAAATGCCATCCCGTACTTCTAATTCCTCCGGCTCCGCCTTGTCTGCTCCGAGGAGGACCAGTTCCACCACAGAACACACCAGATGGCCTCCTTCTTTAGAGACCGCAATTTTCCTTCCCACGTGGCTAAAGACGCCGTCCAACGCATCTCGTCCACATCCTACACTTCCGCCTTCAGACCCCACCCCTCCAACCATAACAAGGATAGAACCCCCCCTGGTGCTCACCATCCATCCTACCAAACATCTCATAAACCAAATGATCCACCGACATTTCCACCACCACCAAACGGACACCACCACCAGGGATATATTTCCCTCCCCACCCCTTTCCACCTTCCACAAAGACCGTTCCCTTCGTGACTACCTGTTCAGGTCCACGCCCCCCAACAACCCACCCTCCCGCCCTGGCACCTTCCCCTGCCACCGCAGAAATAGCAAAACCTGCTCCCACACCTCCTCCCTCACCTCCATCCAAGGCACGACTGGAGCCTTCCGCATCCATCAAAGTTTTACTTGCACATCCACCAATATCATTTACTGTATCATTGCTCCTGATGCGGTCTCCTCTACATTGGGGAGACTGGACGCCTCCTAGCACAGTGCTTTAGGGAGCACCTCTGGAACAACCGCACCAATCAACCACACCGCCCTGTGGTCCAACATTTCAACTCCCCCTTCCACTCTGCCAAGGACATGGAGGTCCTGGGCCTCCTTCACCGCTGCTCTCTCACCACCCGACGCCTGGAGGAAGAACGCCTCATCTTCTGCCACGGAACACTCCAACCCTAGGGACTCAATGTGGACTTCACCAGTTTCCTCATTTCCCCTTCCTCCACCTCACCCCAGTTCCAACTTCCTGCTCAGCACTGTCCTCATGACTTGTCCTACATGCCTATCTTCTTTTCCCCTATCCACTCCACCCTCCTCTCTGACCTATCACCTTCATCCCACCCCATCCACCCATTGTACTCTTTGCTACGTTCCCCACCCTCCTCCCTGACCTAACACCTTCACCCCCACCCCCACTCACCCACTGTGCTCTATGCTACTTTCTTCCCACCCCCACCCTCCTCTCATTTATCTCTCCACGCTTCAGGCACTCTGCCTGTATTCCTGATGAAGTGGCTTTGCCCGAAACGTCGATTTTCCTGCTCCTCGGATGTTGCCTGAACTGCTGTGCTTTTCCAGCGCCACTCGAATGCAGAAATTGTCCTCTTACTTCATTGCCAAAATCTAATTCAAGTGGACTGAATTTTGAGGATGCAACCCGTGCATCTCTGATCGCAAAATGCACAAACGGAATTTTGTTATTCCAATCATCGAGATACTCTTGATTATAAGCCCTCAACATGGTCTGTAATACATGATGCTGCCCTTCTCGCACTATCTGCATTCTGGATGTTACGCAGTAGATTTAAATTGTTTTATTCCTAAATTGTCCATAACTTCCTTTCATAATTTTGATGTGATGTTTTACCTGTGATCTGATTTTTTTCTGTTGGTAGTCCGTAACCTGTGACAAATTTGAGTAATTCCTTTCCAATACTTTTACATATGATATTGCATACTGGAACACATTTGGGAATCTAGTCGACACATGCATTATTGTGAGCAACGAACTGTATTCCTGGTGACGAGAGTTTGCCCAGTACTCCTTCCACGAATTCTCCATTCTTCACTGGACACTCTAAACTAACTTTACATAATTGAACACTTCTTGTCTCACCGTTAATTATGTTACTGGTGCTTTTTTTCACAATAGTCCTTCAGAAGTACATATAGAATATAGAACACAGAACAATACAGCGTAGAACAGGCTCTTCGCCCCTCGATGTTGCGCCAACCTGTGAACTATTCTCAGCTCGTCCCCCTACACTATCCCAAAATCATCCATGTGCTTTTCTAAGGATTGGTTAAATCTCCCTAATGTGGCTGAGTTGACTATATTAGCAGGAAGGAGGTTCCACGCCCTTACCACTCTCTACGTAAGGAACTTGCCGCTGGCATCTGTCTTAAATCTATCACCCCTCAATTTGTAGTTATGCCCTCTCTTACAAGCTGACGTCATCATTCTAGGAAAAAAAAATCACTGTCTACTCTATCTAATCCTCTGATCATCTTGCATCATCTCCTCATCAGGCAGCATCATAGACTGAAAGGATCCTGTGTAACTTAATATTGTAACCTCTTCACCTGCTGTTCGTGGCCAATGTGAATAAACCTTACCTTCACAGTATATGGTGGAAGAAGATCTGGCATTTACGCTGTAACCAAACTCCGACCGGCTTGTACATCTAGTGCAGCTTTCTAGCGTCCATTGTGCTTTCTGTTACCACAACAGCAAAATTCACTGCCTTATGTTGTGTTCCCGCATCATCTCAGTGTTACTCCTCAACCACTAACATTGTGATTTCATGTAGCCTACTTCTTTGCAGTGAAAATACTGGATATTTTGAACTTCTCCGTCCGCTTCAATGGTTTCCTTTTTGCCGTTGGATAAATTATCCTTATGATCTTCACCGACATCTACTTTCCCCTTTCCACGTGAGGCATTCTCTTTGTTCAAATTTCCATCTCTCACGGATTGAAATTGATTATGGAAGCCAAACATTGTGTTATGGACGAAATTATCATTATCACCCATTTCAACTGTTTGTTTCATTTACGACCTCTCTAAAACAAATGCATAATCTTGTCAAAGGAGCAAGTTTGTCATAGAAGACACCCATTCTAAAACCCCACTTTCAGTGATCTGCTGTCTTGGGTTATCGGATGGTTGCACTTTGCTGATAAGTGTTAGTATCTCAGTGTCATTAGAGCAAAAATAACTTTCACCCAATATCTTTCATCAATTGGAAAGAATTCCTCAGATTTCCAGTAGTCTTGTTCTGAAGACTCTTTTTCTCTATCTGCATCACTTCTTAATTTTGTTACAGGTTATCCTGATCCAAAGCTAATTTATGCGGCTCAAATTGTCCATGCACCATCACCCGATAATTCTTCATGTTACAACGTCAAAGGAGTGTATGCTCATTTGAAGACAGATTGTGCGTTCTGAATTTTAAAGTAAATTTGAAGTACAGCCACAACTGCTGGAATACAGAACAGTGATGTTACTGGCTGTTCCAAAGTGGCAACATGTAACAAATGGCTTAAATGAATAGCTGAATTTTGGTTGTTGTTTTGACAATAAGACATATTTAAACAATTAATTTATGCTGTACCAAGGTTACTAAACTGATTGAGTTTGAATCTCTTGTATTGACAGCATCGGACCAATGAGAGCGAAAAATGTCGGGGTTTTTAAAACCATGCGCAATCTGAAAACTTATCATAACAACTGCCATCTGAAGAAATAAACACCTTGTCTCAGAGAAATTTCAGCGTGCACTATCCATCAAAAGATATTTTTTGAAAGTAAGATGACCCAAGGTGAAGATAGCAAAATCAGAAGACCTGAAGGAAGACTGGATGGAAGACAGCATAAGAGAATTATGAACTTTGAGAAGTGGAGTAATTGTGACGTTCAATAACTGTGTTATTGAACTGCATTTCAATAGAATTATATTCAGCTAAGCGGCATTGGTTAGGTATGGGAAAGAATGTTCGGTTTGTTAAAGGCCTTACTGAGTGTTCCCTGTTAGTGTTAAGTAAATAAATTATTACTTTTTATTTATAGAGAGTAAATTAGAGCTCTTATTTCACTCAGACATTTTTAACAGATTGCAATGCGAGGTGAGGTTTTCTGGGTATTTGGTTTAAATTAGCAGTTGGGTTCATCATCCACATTCTGACACATGAAAGTCCTCGTGCAATTACCAACTGCCTTTCTCTCAATGTTAACACTTTAATACCCTTTCCCATATCACTATACATAAGCTTAATCTTAATTTTCAGCACCTCTATCATCGTAGATCAGCTTCACCTTTATAATAACGACGTGAGGGAGAGTACTTGTGGTCTGGTCAATAGGCTATCTATCAAAAGGGATCGGTAATATTCTCGGAAAAGTGTTTCCAATCCCGCCATTGCAGACTACAAATCAGCAAAAAAGAGCAGTTATGAAGAATTAATGGTGATCGAGAATCAGTTGTCAGGAACAGCTCATCTGGATGAAGGGAATGAAACTGTCATCCTGGCATGATCTAGTAAGCATACATGTAACACCAGATAACCAGCAATATAATTCTCTCTTTACTTCACTCAGAAGTCTGACGATACCTGGTTGTATTCCAACAGAAGGAGCAGCGCTATGAAATATTGTGAGTTTAAATAAATCAGTTGAACTCTAACCTGGTATCGTCAGACTTCTGACTTTGTCCCTCCCAGACATACGCTCACATCTCTACGTTGCCGATAACTGTGGAGATAGGCAAAACATTTCACCCATGCTCAAAAGCATTTGCATCAAATGAATAAAATCTATTTATGTTTCTCTGTACTAACTCAGTATGCCAGTTACTTTCAGCACCCTACATTTCGACAGATGGAAATTTAAGGTTGAAGTCGCCATGTGTAACTGATTTTTGTTAAGTTATGGTCTATCAAATCAAAGTGAGGCTGAGTACACTGATACAGAGAGATTGCAACATGAGGAGAGAATGAATCTGAAACTCAGGTAATGACAGAGAGTCGCCATCAGAAGTGGATAAGAGGTCGCTAAATCATGCGCTGATAAACCAACAGAAGAGGGAGTTACATTGGAGATGGTTGGTAGTGATACAGAAAGCTACAAGAAGAGAGAAGCATGCGCCCAGATACACACAAACAATCGGGCGCTGTGTTGTATCCTAATTGGGAAGACACCGTTCCATATTATCACAAAGGTTATTCGAAGATTGATTCAACGTTTCTATGATAGTTAAAACCAGCATCGTCATTGATCATGTTTTTGCATGCATTTATTTGTTTACCACGATTTACCTGAGGACTTTATCAGCTGACTAGAGGAGAGTCAATGTGATACCATTCTTTTAACAAAGAAAAGCATAACCCATGAAACTACGATCTCTCACTCTGAACTCAAAGGTGGCAAAGTATCAGAAGCAGTTGTGAGGCAAGGCAATAATTTGCACTTGGATTGGAAGAGACTAACTAAAAAAACAAACAGTATAGTTTTATTAAGTTTGCGGTTCATGGTTGAGCCACTTGATTGATGTTTTCGAATCAGCAAGACGGTGTGTTAAAGATACCACTTCAGCATGGCATTTGATAAGTTCCCACATGGGAGATGGATAACAAAAGTAAGACCACATTGAATTTAAGAAATAAAACGCCTGTTTGGATCCAGATTTTCATGTGGGACAGAAAGCAGACTGTTATTGTTGGACGAAGTTTTTTTTTTAACTACAATCCTGATTTCACTGGAGCTCAGCAAGGGTTAGCATTGGGATAATTCTGTCTGTGGTTATATCACTTATTTAAATATGAATGTCAGTATATGAATGTCAGAATATGAACGTTAATCAGTAATTTCATTGAAATATACAAATCATTCAAAAATATGTGTGACAAATTGTGGGAAGGTAGTCTAACATTACAGGATGAGGCAGATGGGATTGTCAGATGGACTGATTAGAGGCAAATCGAAATTAATCTTCCTGAATGCGAGGTCATGCACGCCGGCAGGATAAGCAAGGCAAACGAATGCGTAAGGAACCAGGGGACATTGCGAAACACTGAGGTCCAGGGAGCCTTGAGCTTGCATGTCCATTGGTCCGTTAAGGTGGTGGGATAGTTTTGAAAGTAACGGGGCACTTGTATTTATTAACTAAATCATAGAGCTTGGAACGGTGAGGTATTGGAGGAACCGCATACATATTGCTTAGGCTGCACTTGAATTAATGCATTGCGTTTTGGAATCCACAGTATAGGAATAATTGTATTGCGAAAGAGGGGGTGCAGAAAAAACTTCTTTCATGTTAAATTGGTTGGAGACCTTTAGTTATGAAGAAGGAATGGACAGACTTATTTTCATTGCAGTATAGGAGATTAAGCTCGCCTGATTGGGACGCATAAAATTGTGAGCGATACAGATCAAAAGGGCAAAAATGAACGTAGATACAATGGACAGGGATGAATGTTTCCCATTGCTGGATGCTTCAGTGTCCGCTGAATAAACTTAAAGTTGGAGGCAGTCGGTTCCCTGAAAATATGAAGAGTTCTGTTCAAACAGCGGTTTCCCAGAATCCTAAAATCAGTTATTAAGGACGGTAGAGACAAAACCCTGCTTATTTTTGACAATCCTCTCGACGTGTACTTGCAACAACAAGTAATACAAGGCAATTAATCAAGTATTGGTAGGTAAGATCGGATAGTTACCTGTTCGTTACTGTTATGAAATGGGGTAAACTATCCTGCTTAACTTTGAACCAGCAACACAGAAAAGATGTGCAGTAAACTGTAAAACGATGAGGGACAAGAAGTATGCAAAGTAAAAAAAGAATCTTTACTTCTTAACGTATAACAGAATAATTAACTAACCATTATGTACAATTTATTTCTCTAACCTATCTGTGACTTTCCCTTCTATAATGCTAGTCCGATTAACTCACAATTAAGATTTAAAAAACAACACTTATCTCAAAACCTGGCAGATTTAGGTTTTTGTCTTCGGATCTGTCTGTGTCCTCTTTCCTCCTTATTAGGAATATCTGCTTACAGGTTAATGATTGAAAAGTACTTTTAAGAGAGATATTTTTCAATCAATCTGTTACATTCCTCGGACTTGACCCTTATACCCTCAACTGTTCAATTTTCCCCGGTCATATATCCCAGAGCACCGAATGCTGTCATTAGCTTTTAACATCGACAATATACTCAATTGAAACTCGATTGGGAATTGGCATTTTCTTGGTATAATTTAAACAGATTGGCTGAATTCGAATTTGATCATGTCTCTAGGCATCGAACTAATCGAGTTGCTCGATGCAGTGTTACATTGAGAACACTTGGTGCTGCCTCTGGTAGTTCTGTTGTTTTAACTGTCTCAAAAGTACACCAACATCTTCATAACAGCTTCATGCCATTGTGTCTGCCAGTGTCCAGTAAACTGTTGGACAGCCACTGCTCACTGATGGTATACCTCAGGTGATGCATCTGACGATTTTCCAGACTGATACTCTGTTGTTTTGAACAAACAGATCAAATCAGTTCATTTCCCATCTGGGATTTTCTCTTAGAAAGCGCTGGGTATCCCTGTGCCACACAGTCCACAGAATAGCAGAGAAATAGCGGAGTCATCCTGAAAACGTGTGCTGAGAATTCCAGTTAGTGCCCATCAGACCGCGAAATCACATGGTGAACCTGAAACAGCAGTTCAGACTTCAGAATGCGAATCACAGTGTTATCAGTCTAAGAACAAAATAAAGCACAGCATTCACCAAGAATAGCCGAGGACCAGTTGTTACTTTAAATTCCAATAAAAGTATATCATAGAATAATTTGTGATGCATTGCAATACAGTAAGTCGTTTGATGATGAGCACCCATAGAAATTACTGGGGATCTCTTCCTCCAGCTTTGTGATCACGGATACCTAAGGCATTGGTCCAACGGCTACAGTGCTATAAGTACATGTCTCAGTTAGCCATTCATGAACTTCACTGGCCTGATTCTTCTGTCAATTATTTTACAGGAAGTTACAGTATGTGAAAAGGACCTACCATCATTTCAGTGAATACTACCTGGAATTACTTACTCTTCCCTCCGTCATATTGCGTGGTGGCTCGTTCTAAAGACATTGTACATACATATTATATGTATTTCTATGACATTCAATGCCAGAAGTATAAGGAATAAGGTAGGTGAACTTGCAGCGTGGGTTGGTACCTGGGACTTCGATGTTGTGGCCATTACAGAGACGTGGGTAGGACAGGGACAAGAATGGCTGTTGCACGTTCCAGGGTTCAAATGTTTTAGTAGGATCAGACATGGGGGTAAAAAAGGGGGAGGCGTGGCATTACTTGTCAAAGATAGTATCACAGCAGTGGAATGGACGATGGAAGAGGACTTGCCATCTGAGGTAGTTTGGGCTGAGGTTAGAAATAGGAAAGGTGAGGTCACCCTGTTAGGTGTTTTCTACAGGCCTCCTAATAGTCCTAGAGAAGTAGAGGATAATATTGCGAGGATGATTCAGGAAAAGAGTGAAGGTAGCAGGGTGGTTGTTATGGGGGACTTTAACTTCCCAGATATTGACTGGGAGAGCTATAGCTCGAGTTCATTAGATGGGTCGGTGTTTGTACAATGTGTGCAGGAGGGTTTCCTGACACAATATGTCGACAGGCCAACAAGAGGGGAGGCTATATTGGATTTGGTTCTAGGTAATGAACCAGGCCAGGTGTTAGACTTGGAGGTAGGTGAGCACTTCGGGGACAGTGACCACAACTCGGTGACTTTTACTTTAGTGATGGAGAGGGATAATCGTGCGCCGCAGGGCAAGAGTTATAGCTGGGGGCAGGGAAATTATGATGCAGTGAGGCATGACTTAGGATGTGTGGATTGGAAAAACAGGCTTCAAGAGAAGAACACTAATGAGATGTGGGGATTGTTCAAGGAACAGCTACTGCGTGTCCTTGATAGGTATGTACCAGTCAGGCATGGTGTAAAGGGCCTTGTGAGGCAGCCGTGGTTTAGTAAGGAATTGGAGTCCCTTGTGACAGGGAAGAAGGCGGCATATGTAAAGATGAGGCGTGAAGGTTCAGTAGGGACGATTAAGAGTTATAAGGTAGCCAGGAAGGAGCTAAAGAGGGAGCTAAGAGAAGCGAGAAGGGGACATGAAAAGTCTTTAGCTGGTAGGATTAGGGAAAACCCAAAGGCTTTCTATAGGTATGTCAAGAATAAAAGGATGACTAGGGTAGGTATCGGTCCAGTCAAGGATAGTAGTGGGAAGTTGTGTGTGGAGGCGGAGGAGATTGGAGAGACATTAAATTAGTACTTTTCATCAGTATTCACTCAGGAACAGGACACTGTTGCTGATGTGAATATGGAATCACAAATAATTAGAATGGATGCCCTGGAAATATGCAGGGAAGAGGTTTTGGGAATATTGGAAAGGATGAATATAGATAAGTCTCCTGGGCCTGATGGCATTTACCCCAGGATCCTATGGGACGCTCGGGAGGAGATAGCAGAGCCATTGGCCTGGATTTTTATGTCGTCATTGTCAACGGGAATAGTACCAGAGGACTGGAGGATAGCGAATGTGGACCCATTGTTCAAGAAAGGGAGTAGGGATAGCCCTAGTAACTATAGGCCAGTGAGTCTGACTTCAGTGGTGGGCAAAGTCTTAGAGAGAATGGTAAGGGATAAGATTTATGAACTTCTGGGTAGGAATAACGTGATCAGGGATAGCCAGCATGGTTTTGTGAAGGGCAGGTCGTGCCTCACAAACCTTATTGAGTTCTTTGAGAAGGTGACTAAGGAAGTGGACGAGGGTAAAGCAGTAGATGTTGTGTATATGGATTTTAGTAAGGCGTTCGATAAGGTTCCCCATGGTAGGTTAATGCTAAAACTACGGAGATATGGCATTGAGGATACATTAGAGGTTTGGATTAGGAATTGGCTGGCTGGAAGGAGACAGAGGGTAGTAGTTGATGGATTATGTTCATCTTGGAGCGCAGTTACTAGCGGTGTACCACAAGGATCTGTTTTGGGACCATTGCTTTTCGTTATTTTTATAAATGATCTAGAGGAAGGACTTGAAAGCTGGGTAAGCAAGTTTGCGGATGGCACAAAAGTCGGTGGAGTTGTGGATAGTGAGGAAGGAAGTGGTAGGTTACAGCGGGATATAGATAAGTTGCAGAGCTGGGCGGAAATGTGGCAAATGGAATTCAATGTAGCTAAGTGCGAAGTCGTTCACTTTGGTAGGAATAACAAGATGATGGATTACTGGGCTAATGGTAGGCTACTTGGTAGTGTGGATGAGCAGAGGGATCTTGGTGTACATGTACACAGATCTCTGAAAGTTGCCACCCAGGTAAATAGTGCTGTGAGGAAGGCATATGGTGTACTGGGCTTTATTGGCAGAGGAATTGAGTTCCGGAGTCCTGAGGTCATGTTGCAGTTGTATAAGACTCTGGTGAGGCCTCATCTGGAGTATTGTGTGCAGTTTTGGTCGCCATACTATAGGAAGGATGTGGAAGCTTTAGAACGAGTGCAGAGGAGGTTTACCAGGATGTTGCCTGGAATGGTAGGAAAATCTTATGAGGAAAGGCTGAGGCACTTGGGGCTGTTCTCATTGGAGAAGAGAAGGTTTAGGGGAGATCTGATAGAAGTGTATAAGATGATTAGGGGTTTAGATAGGGTAGATACTAAGAACCTTTTACCGCTAATGGAGTCAGGTGTTACTAGGGGACATAGCTTTAAATTAAGGGGTGGTAGGTATAGGACAGATGTTAGGGGTAGATTCTTCACACAGCGGGTTGTGAGTTCATGGAATGCCCTGCCCGTATCAGTGGTGAACTCTCCTTCTTTATGGTCATTTAAGCGGGCATTGGATCGGCATTTGAAAGTTATTGGGCTAGTATAGGTTAGGTAGGATTCGGTCGGCGCAACATCGAGGGCCGAAGGGCCTGTACTGCGCTGTATCCTTCTATGTTCTATGTTCCTCTATATCTACAGAAGTTTAAACTGCAACTAATAATGAGGCTGTATCAATGTCTTTGCAGTCTGTGTTTGTTACCGAGAGAGGCACTGCATTATTGAACAGTATCACTGCAGTAGCAGGACAAATCCTATACTGTCCTCCATTCAGTTGGTACCATTGTCTGATATGAATATGCAAGGCTCAATCCACACATCTTCCACTTGTAAAGGCAGGTGAGCGGGCCACTAATTGTAATGAGACTAAATCTATATCTATCAGAAAGACAGCGTCTAAATACCCATGCAGAAATGCATTCATATATATTTAGGACTGATGGCTAACTTCATCAAATACGATTAAAATAATTAGGTTTTCGAGTAACCTAAGTACAAATGCGCATGACAATATTGGTTAAAATTTTGTGACTTTCCAACACAACCACCAATATAATCAGAAACATGCCAGAGGGTATATCTGGCAGTGAATGTCCAAGCATCCGGCTGCAGTTAGGGTTAAAAGAAATCGACAACTCTTTCAAAAACATAGAAGAGTTTGATGTGCTTCACTCCAAACTAAACGTTTCGGTATTCTGATTCCTCCAAGCATCTTTGCAATCAATTGAACAGTAAGCACGTGCAGGGTGGACACAGACCTCGAGGTTTAACCTTCGTTCTTTCTAATCCATGTACTCTAAGCACATCTGGGAGCCATCACAATAAGTCATTAAGCTTTGAGTCGGCAGTTATTCCCGCCACACCATCCGTTTGCTGCTGCCATTTTGACCCGCTTGCATTACTGGGAATATTGCTGCCACTGTTTCATTGCTGTTATTGTTTGCAAATAGAGAACTCAGTTCACAAAGGTGCCGTCAAAATGTTCATATAGTAATTCCAGGCTCTTCGATGCTACATCTAACAATGTAAACATCAATCTCTTCCAATGCATGCATCAATCAAAGCCATCAATACTAAATTCCAGAATTAAGATCTCTTAAACAAAACCAGAAATTGTCGCTCAATGAAGATGTCATTTTCAAAGTTGTTGATGCCATTTTTTCTCAGCATGCAGAGATTATAATGGCACTGCAATGACGAAGTGTTGACATCTTTATAGGCAAAAATAAAGACGAAATGAGGAATTTTACAAGGCAAGCGGATAAGCAAAAATATTGTAGACAAGATACAAATAACAGGCAAATATAAAAGGAGTATCTAACTACTACGTGCCTTTAGAGAAAAATAAAACAAGAAATAAAGCACAAAATGAAATGAATGAAATACGTACTTAATGAAGTATATGTCTTAATAATGTCATTTTCAGAAAGCTGTATTCTGCTTACCAACGTATTTCCACATGGCTAAAAAGAAAGGACAGTGGATTGATGTTTTCACTCGATCAAATTAAGGTAGTGGCATATTCTATTCTGAATACAATTGTACAGGAAGATGATTCAAACGTAAGTCTTTTGGGGAACATGACCATTGCCTTGAGCCTCACCATTTTAGTTTTCATCGCACCAACCTAATGCAGATCATGAATTTTATTTTGATTTACATTGCAATATGCATTTCGGTACATGAAGAAAGGAACCGATTGTGAGATGACCAAGTGACGGACATTGTCAGCCAACTCTCTTCGGTATCAACTGTCTCTACAAATAAACATCACAGGGGTTTGAACGGGCACAGATCCTGTCGGCGAAAGATAGAGAGAAAGAAAACGAAAACAGAAAATAGAGATTTACATTCAACCTGAAATAAATAGAATGAGAAATCACAAACTGACGGATCCGAAGGTAAACAAGCAACGCACACCAACAAGGAGGAAATGCAAAAGGATCACAAAAAAGGAGGCTGGAGAAATAAGCATAAAATCGTTGAAAATAGTGAGCAGAAAACACAATTGCTTCCACAATCTCCAAAAATATCATACATCTTCTCTCAGTTACTCTACAGATAATGATATTCAACAATACTTCATGCTTTGTCGTGCAGAATACTTTGCACAGAGACAACACAAGAGGACGCCAGAGTCAAGCATATAGCACATTCTCTCAACTAATACTAGAGCAGCAAAACATCGCCAGTCTCTTCTTCAGCTTCCCTTTGCTGACCTCGGTCTGGCCACGTTGCCAATTTAGTTTGTTATTCATTGGATTAAACATAAATTGGGTGAGCGAATGTACTTTTGCTCTGACAATGGGCATTTTAGACTGCACTGTGGAATCACACCACAATATGCAGAAGCTTCTTTTTCTGCTCCTGATCATTTTATTATTTTACAGTATTATTTCTCCTTTCCAGCATATATCCATTCTCTTCGAGTGTTGTGACAAACGTATTTTTGCAGGTTGGATATGAACGTAGTAAATGGGGACGACCATGATGATTATTGGACGTGGTTTTCGCTTTGAGTAGAACCATCAAGCAACTTTGGAACGGCCGGTCCCTGAAATGGTGGTTCAAGTTGGAAGAATGGTCGCAGTAACCTGCAGCTTAAAAAAAAGTTGCAATCAAACGTAGATGTACTGCAAATGTCTTCATCTCAGACAACCTCTACGGAATGTTATTCGTTATATAGGAAAGAATGTAAAAAGAATCCAAACGTCACAGAACGTTTCTCGTCAACGTTTGAGAGCATTGTCAACACGACCAAACTGACATACAACAACACTCTTATTTCTGAGTCTACAGTCTAATTCTGTACTATGTATCTCACAGTGCTTTAGAGATGGAGCAGAATCCCTAGACAAAAATAAACGCCATTGCATTCAATTATTGCTTAGAAATGCGAGATCTCGCAACTAGCAATTAGAATCGGCTGTCCATTGCCTACCAAAGGCTTGTTTGGTGTTAGAATATTCATTTTGTCTTTCATTTATCACCTGCTATGCTACTTTATCACGTGATATAAAATCTTAAAAGATGACTAACCGACGTTATTATTATCAAAATTAATTACGTCGCAACTAACAACGAAGATTTATAGCAATCAGAGTTTACATTTATTTCATGAGAATTAACTGGTCAATCAGAAGGAATAGATTTTTAGGACGTTGTGGGGTGTGTCCTCATGATATCTCTTTCGCCTGTGACCTGCAATCGGGCGTTCATTATCTGCGTGGCAGTTTAAATTCCAAGAACAATGCACCACGGATCAGACGAATGTCAAATTGGGAATATTACCCAACGTATTGATTTACAAACTCGGCGCCCCGGCTGTCTGACACCATGGTGCATAACAGTGCAGAGTCTGTTTGTAATATGAATGAGGGAACATTGGTACAAGGACCAGGATTAGACTACGTGACGCTTAGATTGTGCTTCACTTTTAAATAAAATCATGACCGTTCTGATTGTAACCAGACATAGAATTCCAATTGAACATCTAAGACCTTTCACCCTCTTGTTTATCAATAACCCATCTACTTGAACCTTGTAAAAGTTCAAATACACAACGTCTGATGGTTGTTCAGGATGTGAGTTCAAAAGATTAATAACATCTGAAAACCGCACGTGGAGGAAACATCTGGTATAGTTTAACCCGTAGTGGAAATCTGCATGAAATTGCGAAGGGCAAGATAATGGATACCCTGCCGTAGTCTTGTCGATTCTCAATACATCCGAAAGTCTTGTGGGCGCTGCTGGCCACGAAGATGATGCTCAAGTGCCTTCTACCAGGTCCACTCAGCTCCTGAACCTATTGCATCCTTTGTCCAAACGTACAAAAATAACAGACACGGTGTGAAAATTGTTTTCCTGCACATCAGGAAGGAATTTGATAGAGTATGGTATAAAAGAAATCTCGCAAACGTGAGCGAGTGGGGATGGGGCTGAAACTCTCTGATGGATTCAATTTGAAAGAAGTACTCAGTTTTTTCCAAGGAGACATTCATTGAACATGAGGTATTGACTAGCACTGATATACTGCTCAGGTGAATGGTTCGTTTACCACCTTATAAACTTTCATAGCACATTTGATTTTCGTGCCTTGTTTTACATTTGTGGCTGCATGCATGCGTGCATGAACGAGTCGATATATATCTGTCACTTGGTTATGACTGTGTCTGAGTGTTTATCAAAGGTTGGCTGCTGGCCACAGGAGGGTACTGTATGATTATTTGTTGAAGATCATTATTTCCCGTCATGTGGTTGTTCGAAAAAAAGAAAATGGGCGGGGTGATAAAGGCTAATCAAACACACCATATCCCCGGCTGTTTGAATTTCTTCAGTTCCAGATATGGTACGGAGAGTGATTAGTGTCTCAGCTTCTGGAGATCAGTTGGGAATAATGGGATTAAAACTCTGCCTGACTCTGGGTATTCTCTTATTCGCAGGTTTGTTCAGGTGACTCTACAGGCGACATGCCCAAATACCCATTGTATTTTCAAATTCAATCTACAGGGGATTAGCCCTTTCTCATTCTGTCTCTAACCCACAGTGTGTCGCTTTTTAATTTCAGAGTTGAGTAATGCAGACTCAGTGTTCCAGTCACAACAACGGGTCGAAGCATTAATGGGTGAAGACTCAGCAATAACCTGTAATTACTCGGTATCTGCTGCAACTGCAAGCTACTACATGTTCTGGTACTCGCAGTATTCACAGGAAGCTCCTCGATATCTGCTCAGAGCCGATAGTTATGGATTTAATGAGACGGCTCACGGCTTTGAACGCTTCCATGCGAAACTCAACCGGGACAAAGGCACTTTCCACTTATCAGTGAAAAACTTGAAGCTGACAGACAGTGCCGTGCATTACTGTGCATTTCGACCCACAGTGAATGGAAGTGCCTAGTCCCCTGCACAAAAACTGTGTCAGGTTGACAATCAAGGGCATCAGGAGAGAAAAATACAAACGCATTGGAAAAACAGTGTGATTCATAGGCGGTGTTTAGTGTAGAACATGAAATATCCTAAGTGATTAAAAACCTTTGGATGTGGAGTAGATGAAATTACTTCTTGGCGACAATGGAACTAAGAGGCAAACCTTTTAAAATTTCCACACTGTCACTTAAATGGAGATGATGACATGTTTTACTTCTCCCTTAGAGCGTCGTTTCTCTTTGGAATTCATATTTGTCATAAAAGTGCTGTTTGGGCCATTGAATGTATTCAAGGTGGAATTGCACAGAAAATTGATTTATGAGAGAGAAATGCATTCTGAAGCCAGACATGGAAGAAGAGCTGAGGCCATAATCAGAGCAGCTGTGATATTCTGAAATGGTGAAGTGGGGTCAAAGGAATGAATGACATACTGCTGCGCCTTTCCAACTTCTATAGAACTTAGGTGTGAGTAAGTTTTTTTAAAAAATTTCTAAAACGTCTGGATCCTGTTCCATCCAAAAACTGCAATCTTTTGAAAGTGATGTAATTCAAAAGCATGACTAGGGACATTGGGTTTCAAGCCTCTGGGGTCACAGTAGAGACTGGTAGAAGTTATGAACTTTCCACAGCAAGATGGCTCCAAGTGTAAGACTCCACAGTTTGGAGGTGGATGACGAATTTTCATTTCCTTCCTGGTCTTTTCGCTGTAATGATTAATTGAGCACCTTTGCTGCAGACGTTGACTTAGACCTGAGTATTTAATAAATTTTGCATTACGTCTCGTTTCAGTTTACCTATAGAGAGCTATTTGCTTCCTTGAGTACATAGCCATTCAGCTTGAAATGAAATTGAAATAAACCAAGAAAGAAACATAATGTCTGAAAGTTTGAGACGGAGCAAGTGGGTGAGAAAACCATAACGATATCAGGTAAATGATTGTAGACATTCAACTGCAATTAACCATAAAGGAGTCATATATTGTTGAAGTAAGAGAAACCAGTCAATCGGAACAAAGAAAAGAGTCCTCAATTGACTCGGAATTGAAGCCTATTTTTGATCTGGGTTCAGTCACGTCAAAATAAATCAAGAAGTGAATGGTTTGCTGTCGACCATTATGCCACGTATTCCGTATATGCCTTGCTGCTCATGATAATGGCTGTGCTAACTGGTTAGCCTGAGTTAATTAAATCGAAGTGCATTTCATCAGTTGATTGACAGATGTTTAACACCTTATGCTTTTTTAGAGGAAGGTATTGCCTAGATTCGCTTTCATTGAATATACTCAAGCTAACGTTTCAGCAAGGCCAGATAGGTTCTAAAATATCTTTACCCAACAAAATACAGTACATCATCAGCCAAATTGACCATTCAGGTTCCTGTGGAAACTCCGAGATATTTACTGGGAAGATTCGACATGGAACAGGGCGATCGGTCTACAGATTCCTCACACAGGATTTCTGCTACTCTTGAAAAAGGAAACAAAGCATGTTCTTCAAAGATCGCTTCTGCTCGTGTCTCTTACGCTGCAATATATAACTGTGTGCTTACCACACACTGACAGGAAGTCACTGGAACTCTGGACAAAAACCGACAACGCAATCATACTCTACCCCACCCCCAATGCACACACACAAACAGATCAATGAGCACTATTTTAAGCTCTTAATACATTCAAATGCAAACTACAAAGGTCAGCTATTGTGAAGGATTTCCTTCTGAACTTCATTTTTGTGTTCTGCCCTAAATCCCTTCTTAGTTTGGTTTTAAGTGTTGTTCATCCTTGGCAAGCAATACTCTTAATGGCGAGCTAGGGCACTGTTACGATAAGCTATCGCACATCAATGATTGAGATTAAAGACTGTATCCGTTAAAAGGCCCATAATTAGGTTAAATACCTATTTTACTTATATTCAGTACATCAGAAGGGGAGCCATTGCACTGTCTTTGAATTTCTTTCCCAATGATTTTGATAGGTTAGTCAAAGAAAAAAATATATTCGGGAGTTGTGCTGCACAATGAATGCTTGGTGGCGAATCATGGTCTAATTAAGTCGTGGAGCACATTCGAAGTGTTGCTGAACAGTTCTCTGACATCAAAACAGGAGAACGAAATGCCTTGAACTTACTGGATGCTGCCTGGCGACGCTGATGTGAAAGAACCAGTCGGCAGTAAGACCGGATATGACAGAATATCAACCGTTGATGTCCCTTAACTTCATTTCGGAGTGTTCAATCCCCTCACAGAGCAGAGATAATTCAGGTCCAGTTCCCACTGTTCAAACTCCCCATTTGTTTGGCAAACATGTTGCGTGTTACGTTTTATGCATTGATGACATGTGCAGCATTCTTAACTGGTATGTACAAGAAGTTGAAAATGTTGCTGATAATTGATAATGTCAATACATGGTGACCTTCCATGTCGCTACTGTTTCCTCTGTATGTGCGATGTATTTTCGCGTCTTGTTGACATTATTTGGTTAAAACGTAAATGTGAAACTTAATTTTTCAATTTTGTTTCAGGTGTTAATTGTGCAGACTGGATTTCACAAGAGCTGACTGCACCAAAAGTATTCGAAGGAAACTCAGTGACCATTCATTTCAGATACTCGACCAAATCTGCATCATATTCCTTACAGCTGTATCGCCAGTACCACGGACAAGCTCTCACGTTCTTGATATACATCCCTAACTATGGAGATCCTTTCAGAGCAGACGGAGTGGGGACTCGATTTTCATCGTCTCTGGACACTTAGAATAGCAAAGGAAATTTCACCATTGGTGAGCTGCAGCTGTCTGACAGCGCGGTGTATTACTGCGGACTGAAAGACACAGTGACAGGACCCAGAGGGAGCTTCGTACAAAAACCCTGTCACAATGCAACGAAGCTGCACTGAATGGTGGGTGCGCAGAGAGAAGGAAAGGGGCGTCAACATAAGGTTGCAGAGAAACGTTTATTTCCAAAATATTATTCTAATAAAACCACAAAATTAAAATATATCCCAATATTTCATAACCTAAGAGTAAACAGTCCACCATTGGGGCAGGTTTCCTCTGCCTCTTATATCGAATACATTCTGACAATCCATGGAGGTGATTAGAGAATGTTTCCTTTCTGGTTATATAGATTAAAAACTTTGCGACAAGAAAATTTCCCAAAATATCTGACCTGATTGTGTTTTTCAATCTGCAATGAATATTTCAAAGCAACAGGATCGCACCGTGGGATGGATTAAAAAAATACATTTTGCTCATAAGACGCCTTAACCAATGAGTGCAAATTTCTAAAATCTCGACTGATATTCAATAACATGAATCCTTTCATCTTTTTATCAATGAGATGTTTTGATTGAGTCGAGTTTCCCACCAAATATTGCAAGCACACAGAATGCCTGTTCTTACAGATCAGTCATGAAGTTATGCAGCTAAGATACAAGTCATTCGGCCCAAGTTGACCATCACCAAATATCTTTCCAAATGTGATGTAGTCACGTTCATCAGAATTTGGTCCATACCCTTCGAAATCTTTCCTATTCCTGTGGCTGCCTAAATGTCTTTGAGATTTCGTGATTGCACCTGCACCTACCACTTTTTTGACTATTACTTGCATGTACACATCATCCTTTGTATGAAAACGCTGTCCCTCATGTCCCCTCAAATCTTTCCTCTCTCAGCGTAAAAGAATGTTCTGCAGATTGAACTCGTCTACCCAGGGGAAAATAAGTTTGATTTTCAGCTTATACACGTCCCTCATGATTTTACAAACCTCTAAATGTTCGCCTTTCCGCCATTTATCTTCCAGGGGAAAAGTGTATCAGCCTAACCAACCTCTCCTTGTACCTCACATTCTTGTAAACCTTTTCTGCTGATACTTTCGCTACTTACCTTTACACCGTATCCTGAAAATCTTCAGTTTCTAATGCATATTATTGTGAGTTTTCAATCTTAAAAATGTGTACTTCAATATTGAGATATGCTCGATCAGGTTCGCCTGATGATTTAGAATCTCCTCACCTGGCCGACTGCTGTTCATACTACATCCTGGTATTTCATACATTTGATAGATTACATTCCAGTCTTTCTCCATCGAAGATTCAGTTAGTGACAAGCCAGTCTCAGGGATTGTATTCTCAGTGAAAGTCAGCAGTGAAATCCACAGCTCGCCAAATACGCAGGAGCCAGTTAGGACCGTCTCACATTCAGTTCAATAATCAAAATTGTTATTCCGTATGAGCGATATTGGAGTGTTATTCAACAGATTGTCGCCAAACATTAGCTCATAGGAATGTAACTAAGTGTCACGATGCAACCGCTGTGATAAACAGCCCTCAGCAGTTAACAGCTGTTCCCCAGAGACTGCAGTAGACATTGCATAAGACTCACTCATTCACAACAGTGTGTGGCTCGTTGCACAGTAAGAAACCGCGGTATCAGACAGCACCAGCTTTGACATGGTGAATCAGTATATCTCTGTCTGCTGGACTGCATCAGAAAAGCAGTTCCGAGTGAAAACCGCGACATTTTCAGCAGCACTGCACGTGTGCCTCTGGATTGTGAAGTCACACTATCTGCCTGGGTGCTAGAACAAGTAATAATCAATACCAGTAGGTGCAGTTTAAAGAGATTTCTTATCCCTCTGTCTGTGTGAGCGAGATCTGCCGCTGGGTTACAGAATCTGCTTCGATCAAATCTGGAAGAAAAGGTGAGAGAAAGCAGAAATCGGTTCTTAATGTTCGAGTGACCTAAACCAAATTCGCAGCACTTCCTTAAAATAGAACTAAGAGCACAAAAAAAAACTCATTCTCTCGTCAGGCCCATGACCACGTTTAAGCACTGGCATCTTTCTTATACCTTCCCCTCATGCTATCGGCAACCATTTCATCCGTTTCATCTGCAATTCATCTGGTTTCCTTTCAAATAGATCACTGCTACTTCCTCCAAGTACTTCTTGTCGGGAAGACAAGCACATTTCTATCTGTTCTCTGGTTAAACACTTCTCTTGAAATCATAATTGGACTGGTCTGTGTCACATAAGTTTGTTCATTTAAAATTATAGATCTGTAATCCGTCTCATGTGGAATATTACTTTAAGGTGTTGGTTTGCTCGCTGAGTTGTAGGTTTGGTATCCAGATGTTTCATTACCTGGCTAGGTAGCATCATCAGTGGCGACCTGCAAATGAAGCGAAGCTGTTGTCTGCTGATTTCTATTTATATGTTTGTCCTGGATGGGGTTCCTGGGGTTTGTAGTGATGCCATTTCCTGTTCGTTTTCTGAGGTGTTGATAGATGGTATCTATATCTATGTGTTTGTTTATCGTGTTGTGGTTGGAGTGCCAGGCCTCTAAGAATTCTCTGCCATGTCTTTGCTTAGCCTGTCCCAGGATAGATGTGTTGCCCCAGTCGAAATGGTCGTTTTTTGCTTCTGTGTGTGGGGCTTAGAGGGAAAGAGGGTCATGTATTTTTGTGGCTAGCTGGTGTTAGTGTATCGTGGTGGCTAACTTTCTTCCTGTTTGTCCTACATAGAGCTTGCGGCAGTCCTTGCATGGAATTTTGTAGACGTCGTTGGTTTTGTCCATGGGTTGTACAGGGTATTTTAAGTTTGTTAGTTTTAGTTTGAGAGTGTTGGTGGGTTTGTGTGCTACTAGGATTCCGAGGGGTATCAGTCGTCTGGTTGTCATTTCTGAAACTTCTTTGATGTATGGTCAGTTGGTTAGGGTTTCTGTCTGTGTTTTGTCTGCTTGTCGCGGTTTGTTCTTGAGGAATCTCTGGACTGTATTTTTTGAGTATCCGTTCTGCTTGAATACTTTATATGGTGGTTCTCCTCTGTTTTCCGAAGTTCGTCTGTGCTGCAGTGTGAGGTGAGCTAACTCACACTGCTTAAAAGACTCTGTACAACCCACGGACAAAACCAACGTCTTCTACAAAATTCCATGCAAGGACTGTCGCAAGCACTACGTAGGACAAACACGTAGAAAGTTAGCCACCAGGATACACGAACACCAGCTAGCCACAAAAAAGACACGACCCTATATATCCCTCGTAGCCCTACACACGGAGGTAAAAAACGACAATTTCGACTGGGACAACACATCTATCCTGGAGCAGACTAAGCAAAGAAATGGCAGAGAATTCCTAGAGGCCTGGCACTCCAACCACAACGAGATAAAGAAACACATAGGTCTAGATACCATCTATCAACCCCTCAGAAAACGAACAGGCAATGACTTACCACAATCCCCAGAAACCCCATCCAGGACAAAAATATAAATAGAAAGCAGGAGGCAACAGCCTCGTTTCAATTGGAGGTCGCCACTGATGTTGTTACCGATCCAGATAATGAAACGTCTGGATATCAAACCTAGAGCTCAGCGAGCAAACCTACACCCTAAACCTCAACCTGAGCTACAAACCTTCACGAACTTTGGAATATTCCTGTCCATGTCCGAATCCTCAGATCTTTGCTCCATTGTAAATATACCAGTCCAGTTACCTGTTAGTTTTCTCGACAGTAGACGAAGGAACACGACTGTGCATGTTGTTTCATAACAGTTGTAATCTCTTAATTCTAGCATCATCGTCACAACGCGCTTCTCCATTGTATTTTGTGTATCTTCGTTCCTCATGTCAGATAGATACAAAAAGTGCATGCAAAAACTCAAATCTGCTCCAACTAAGCTCCAATAATTGCCGAAAGCAAGTACCATATTTGTCAAATGTATTCCTAGAGAAATTAAAACCTTTATTTCAAAATTTAATTCTTCGCAACAGTGGGAGCAACCAAGAGCAGACAGATAATGGAGGGCCACATCACCGCTGCTCCAGAATGTGAGAAATGCTTCTATGCCTCAGAAACCACCACAACATCGGACAACAAAAAGCTGACATCATTGGCTGCATTTTGTTTGATTTCAACTCCTTTGTATGATGTGATAGGATCAACTGGTTCTGACGGCGTCAATGTTTATGTTAAAGAAGAGACAGTATCAATGATGCGTTCTGATGTGTAGAAAATGAATAGTGAACACAGGTAGCTTGTCACTAACTGACCAAAGAGCCAATTTTAAAACTCACTGAATGTAGAACTAACTTGATTTGTAACTGGTTTGAGATTCAGGTTGAGGTCAAACTGAGTTGACCGGCAGCTTTGCTGTTTAATGATCTGTAATAAGTAGTCTCAGCGAAATAATACAGTTGTTGAAATTAGATTGAGGTTCCTTTTTTATGCACCATCATGAGTCAGTCTGAGTTTGCAGAGTGGTGACTCTGAGAAATTTCTATGTGGATGCAACAGGCAAAGATTTTCAGATCTCATTCTATGTTAAAAGAATGCAAATTGAGATTGGAAAAGATACGAAATATCAGGATAAACCGGACATTTCACGTTCATTTTAAGGAAGCATGAGTAACTGAACCTAATTTCTCCAGCTAATTCCTAAGTATGGAGTTAATTTGCATCTCAAAGCTCACTCGTTAATTCTGAGCTGATGGGGGCAGTCTCGTGCAAATATGGTACGCTTGGAATTACTTTGTAAAGTGCTGGTAATCAATGTACATCTCTTCACAGTCTTTTAGCTACTCAGCTTACTCTGTTCCAACCCTGTGTCTTTCATTAATACATCACGGTTTCAGTCAGCCACAAATATTGGACAGTGAAATTTCGCTGACTTTACACGTGGTCAATATGAGCATAAATTCTAGCCCTCCTCCAAAAGCCTCTGGCCTGATAACAGAGCAGACCAAGAATGTCGGTGCTTTACATCGAACCTGACGAGTGTTTTGTCACGTTTATGTAGTAACAGCAGTGGTCGAATGACTGTAACTAATGATCATCTCATAGTCTTGAAACGTCATTGCCGAAACCGATTCCTGAGAGACCGAGACTTCCGGGCCACGACCTCCAGAAATTTAGTAACGTCATTATTATGGAACGGCACCTGTTATCACCTGACAACGGAACAGTGTTGAAATAGAGAGAATGCATATCTAAAACAATGTTAGCGATGTCTTTACGTGGAAAAGTGTGTACATTTTAGCATGTATTACCAGTTATGAGAGATGTTTTTGTAAATTATGATTTTAAAGTAAAAGTCATTTTTGTCCACTGTGCATACGAATTTGTACAAAAAAAATTGACCTTGAAATTGTTGAATTCAAAAATTAATTTAATATTGAGCAGGATCTAGAGTTTCTGCTAGCTGATTGCTGACTCAGTAAGCAAGTGCTATCCAAGAGCTCCCCGTTCATTTATTCTCCAGATCCTGACATCAGAGGGACAGCATTCAATGGACCGGAGACCAGGGCAGGAATGAGACTGAATGCCTCACCTTCAGTTATTTCAGTCTGGTATCTCCGCGGCATGCTGAGAAATAATTCGGTTTGTTCTGGTTTCAGTTTGGAATGTTCATCATAAATTATCTTTGCAGTGACATTTTAGCTCCCCACAGCGAAGTTGAAGAGGCACATCTGTAATTGTTTAAAACCAGTGATGCACACAGTCCGCTGAGTGCATCATTTTGTATGAAATTAAGTTAGGAATAACTGCAATCTCAGATAAGAATGGCAGATTATGACTAACACATTTGAAATGACAAACTGACAAAGCTGTTACTTTAGCACAATCACAGCCGATTCTGTGTTATAATGGCTAGCACTCAGAACTTTGAAACCAGTGACCCAAGTTCGAATCTTGGCGGGGCCGCAGCTTGCCTTGTTCTAGCGCTTGTTTAATTTTGAAGAAGTAACAAAGAGGATTGATGAGGGTAGAGCAGTAGATGTGATCCATATGAACTTCAGTAAGGCGTTCGACAAAGTTCCCCATGGGAGACAGGTTAGCAAGGTTAGATCTTATCGAATATAGGGGGAACTAGTCATTTGGATACAGAACTGCCTCAAAGGTTGAAGACAAAGGGTGGTGGTGGAGGGTTGTTTTTCAGACTAGAGGCCTGTGACCAGTGGAGTGCCACAAGGATCGGTGCTGGGTCCTGTACTTTTTGCTATTTACATAAATGATTTGGATGCGAGCAAAAGAGGTACAGTTAGTACGTTTGCAGATGACACCAAAATTGGAAATGTAAACTCGATCTGGAACAGATGAGCCAATGGGTTGAGAAGTGGCAGATGGAGTTTAATTCCAATAAATGCCAAGTGCTGCATTTTGGTAAAGCAAACCTTAGCAGGACTTATACACTTAATGGCAAGGTCCCAGGGAGTGTTGCTGAACAAAGAGACCTTGGAGTGCAGGTTCATAACTCCTTGAAAGTGGAGTCACAGGTAGGTAGGATAGTGAAGAAGGTGTTTGATATGCTTTCCTTTATTGGTCAGAGTATTGAGTGCAGGAGTTGGGTGGTCATGTTGTGGCTGTACAGGACATTGGTTAGGCCACTGCTGGAATACTGCATGAAATTCTGGTCTCCTTCCTATCAGTAAGATGTTGTGAAACTTGATATGGTTCAGAAAATATTTACAAGTCTGTTGCCAGAGTTGGAGGGCTGAGCTAGAGGGAGAGGCTGAACAGGCTGTGGCTCTTTTCCCTGGAGCATTGGAGGCTGAGGGGTGACCTTATAGATGTTTACAAAATTATGAGGGGCATGGATAGGGTAAATAGGCAAAGTATTTTCCCTGGGATCGGGGAGTGCAGAACTAGAGGGCATAAGTTTAGTGTGAGAGGGGAAAGTTATAAAAGAGACGTATGGGGCAACTTTTTCACACAGAGGGTGGTATATGTATGGAATGAGCTGCCAGAAGATGTGGTGGAGGTTGGTACAATTGCAACATTTAAGAGGCATTTGAATGGGTATATGAATAGGAAGGGTTTGGAGGGATATTGACCGGGTGCTGGCAAGTGGGACGAGATTTTGTTGGGATATCTGGTCGCATGGACGGGTTAACCGAAGGGTCCGTTTCCATGCTGTACATCAATACGACTCTATGACTCTAAAATCATTTGTTGGAGTTCGTTACAGCGCGATTGTTCATTATACCGTTTATTCTATATCTTAAGAAGCATTTCACTATGCTTCAATTGATGCTGCATCTTGTGGAAGCAGCTACTGTAATTGAGAGAGTGCAGACTCTCGACAAGTGACTGCTGCAAAGCAGAATATGTCTGCTTGAAGGCGAGCAATTTCTTCTTTAAATATCCTCAGCTAAAATGGAACCAGTGAACGTAGCAATTACATTAACTGCATTTTCCTCGTTTATGATCAAGAGATATCACTAATATTGCTGAAGGAAAGTAGAGTTAACGTTTCAAGTCTGATGTTTTGCCATGACGAAAGACCTCTTGAGCCCAAACGTTCACTCTTCTTCCCCAGATATTTCCAGACATGCAGAGTTTATCCAGAAATTGATACTTTGATTTCAGATCACTAGCTTTGCAGATCTTTAATTGACATTGCGAAGTAATTGTCTTCATTGCGATTGAATTTATGTACAGAGGCAACTGTGACTTGTATTCGAAGGCACATTTACGCGTTTACCCAAAAGCAAACAGCATCAAGCCGAATACTTTTCCGTTTTCTCGTTTTTTAACAGATGAAACTTGCAATTTTAAAGAGTATTACAGGAGATTGTACTTTCCTGTGCGTTTTTAATAGAAACTCTTCAGGTGTGACTCTTCACGTTTGCAAGAATGGGAAGGGATTGAAATTCTCACTGAGAAGTTTTGATATAGAAAAGCAGAGTGACTGTGATCGAGGAAATTTATACATGCATGGATGGGGCCAGTCTGCCTGGCGACGTTGTGGCCTATTTGGTTAAAGTACCTCAATAGATACGAGATTGTGCTTTCTAATCAATTTTTAGGCTAAAGACCCTTTGCTTAAGTTTCAAAGCGATCCTTTGAGTGCCATGTTGTTGATGCAAAAAGGGTAATGAGGCAGACTCTTTCAGAAGACTCCCAAGGCTGTCTCTGGGCATATCCCAGATAATTGGAAAACGATCAATATGACATCCTCACTCAAAAGGCGAGGGAGACAAAAATCAAAACCTCTAATTACAGGGCGATTGGCCTCACATCGACTTTGTGCAAGTATAGAAATCGATTGGTAAGAAACAGCGGCTCATTTGGAAAATTACAATCTAATACAACAGATTCAGCATCGCTTCTTGAAAGGGAAATTTAATGAATGAATCTTTTAATTTTTTTAAGGAAGGTAAATTGAAGTCGATAGAGGGGAATCAGTAGACTCGTCGTTTTGGATTTCCAGAACAGGTATCTCATGGTACTTCATAAAAGTCTAAGTCAGAATCTAAGAACCAATGTTTTTGTCGATACCACCTTTTCATAAATACATAGTTGTCTCATGAGCACGATGCAACTATGGGGAAACGAAGTTCCTTTTATTCAATCTGCCAAACAATGCCAAGTGGGGTTAAACAGGGATCAATACTTCAACCATACAGTTGATCGGGTAAATACTGAGAGAAAGTTCCACTCATTACAGACTTAAGACAAGGGCATATAGTCTCAGAATAATGGGTTGCCAATTTCGGAGAGAGATAAGGAAGAATTTCTTCTTTCAGTGAAATGTATAGAGTCGTAGAAAGAGAGATGCACAGCACGGATTCTAACATTTCAGACCGACTCGTCCATGCCGACTAGATACCCTAACCCAATCTAGTCCCACCTGCCAACACCTGAATCATATCCCTCTAAACCCCTCCGATTTGCCTTTTAAATGTTGCAATTGTACCATCCTCCTCTGCCAGTTCCTCTGCCAGCTCATTCCATACAAGTATCACCCTCTGCATGAAAACGTTTCCCCTTCAGTCTGTTTTGTATCTTTCCCCCCTCACCCTAATCTCTGCCCTCTAGCTCTGAATTCCCCCACTCCAGGGAAAATACTTTGTCTATTTATCCTATCCATGCCCCTCATGAATTTGTAAACCTCGAAGAATGTCATTTCTCAGCCTCCAACACTCCAGGTAAAACAGCTCCAGCCTGTTCAGCTTCTCCCTGTAGAAACAAATCCTCCATCCCTGCAAAACTCTTCCATGTCTTTTCTGAACCCTTTCAAGTTTCACAACATCTTTCTGATAGGAAGGACACCAGATTTGTACCATATTCCCAACAGTTGCCGAACCAATGTCCTGTACAGCCGCAACATGACATCCCAGCTCCTGTACTCAGTACTCTGACTAATAGAGGAAAGCATACCAAATGCATTCTTCACAATCCTATCTATTGCGACTCTATTTTCAGGGAGATATGAACCTGCGTTCCAAGGTCTCTTTGTTCAGCAACACTCCCTGGTACCTTACCATTAAGTGTATAAGTCCTGTTAAGATTAGCTTTTACGAAATGCAGCACCTCGCATTTATCTGAATTAAACTCCATCTACCACTTCTCAGCCCATTGGCCTATCTGATCAAGATTCCCATTGCAGTTTGAGATATACTTCTTCGCTGTCTACTACACCCACAATTTTGGTGTCATCTGCAAACTTACTAATTATTTTCCTTATGCTCACATCCAAATCATTGATATAAATGTTGAAATGTAGTGGAGCCAGCACCGACCCTTGCAGCACTCTACTGGTCACAGGCCTCCAGTCTGAAAAACAACGCTCCACCCACCACCCTCTGTCTTCTACCTTTGAGCCAGTTCTGTGTCCAAATGGCTAGTTCTCCCTGTGTTCCATGAGATCTGACTTCGCTAATCAGTCTTCCATGGAGAGCCTTGTCGAATGCCTTACTGAAGTCCATATAGATCACGTCCACTGTTTTGCCTTAATCAATCCTCTTTGTCGCTTTTTCCTAAACTCAGTCAAGTTTGTGAGACATGATTTCCCATGCACAAAGCCATGTTCACTATCGCTCATCAGTCCTTGCCTTTCCAAGTATGTCTTTCAACATTTTCCACAGATATCTGTTTGAACATAGTGCCATTAACAATGAAATTCATTTACTTTAAAATACAGTCTGCAGCTCAAACAGAAGTTTAAAATTGTATGAGTTACATCTTCTGATCATTAATGGTATTTGTAAACTTTCAATGTCTGAGATTTAATCTACTGAATTCCTTCATGAGGCGAGAGTTTGACTGGGAAAGGGAGCATTTGTTGTTATTTCGTAATTACCCTCGAACTGAGTGCCTTGCAAATTTGCCAACTGAAATGAAATTTCCCAACCCGGTCTGTTGACAGAAAGTTATCGTAAGATTCTGGCTTTGCTGGTGCAAGAAAATTACAATGACTCCACCACCCGCCATTTCAATCTGCATTGTTTCATGCTGATCTGCGAAAACTTATTCCATTATTTTTGTTTTAGATAAGAAAGATATCAAACAAAATTTTTCAAATCCTATTTAAACTAACAGGAATGCCTTAACGTTTCGTCGAGTTAGAAGACTAAATAGTGATAATATCCATGTGTTAAGCAGCAGATCGACAGAATATTATTTAGCTGAGTCTCTGCCCCAGCTGAACCATCAGCCAGTCTCCAAACCAGGATGGTAGAAGTGGAGCAGGTATTTGGAAATCTTATGACCCCACTTAAACTAGAATCTGGATAAAGTATGTCCACTCTGGAGCTACAAATGGTGATGTATCGTATTGAAACATGGTACGTCATGGCTTTCATGTTTTAAGAGCGAGTCACAGGCCGAAGACGGCATTGCCATTTTTCACACTCTGCCAGTTCCGATTGCAGCTGCAAGTGTTCTTGGAGAAGAAAACGAAAATTGCATGGGAGGCTTAGCAGGTCTGCCATGCTTTATGGATAGGATATAGAGTTAATGTTTTGGGAGTGATCCTTCTTGAGACCCGAGTGTTTACTCTGAATTTGCTCCACCGATGCTGTCAGACCTGCGGAGCTTATCCAGCAAATTAAGGTTTAGTCTCGGATTTCAACATCCACAGTTCTTTCGGTGTTATTGGAGAAATTGCTGCCGCCGTGCCATTCTTATCATTTATTGGATCAGCAAAGCAGTGGGGCAGGGATCGGTATTTCTGGTCTCACAAAGAATTGCCTGCACCGCAGAGTACCAAGTGAAAAATCAAGATGTGGAAATGACTCATACCAGTCCACGTCATTGCACCCATTCTCAGTAAATATCTTCTTAGATAAAGCTGGCTATTTGAATCCAAATATCATTCTTAATTGAATGCCAGAAATGCTGGTGATCATATCTCTTGTCATTGTAAAACCTACTTTTCATTTGTTCGAATGGAGTCAACATGATCCAGCGAAACATCAACAAAATGATGATGTAAAGAATGTCACACTGAGCTACAACTGGAAAACATGTGATTCTGGCACTTCTAAAGTTGTTACAGTTGGAGCCCCAGGCTGCCTCTATAGTTCATATTTCAAAGTCCTGGAAGCGATGTGCAGACGGGCAATATCGTTATTGATCGAGTTCATTAATTGAACGTGGAAGTAAGGCATGTGGGTATTAACGAAAAAAAAAGTCTGCAGCAGAATGCAAAGTCAATCAACGCAGATGCAGCCTTGTCTTGAAGGAAAAGTGCCTGTCCAACAAATACCCGTTGAACTGATATCAGAAGTGTGTCTGCATGAGAGGAATTAGCTCAAAAACAGGATCAATTCTCAAGACAGTCAATAATCAAGAAAGATAATAATAACAATGCATAAATAAGATGTTTCCGCACACAGCTGGAAAAGCATTATCTATCTATCTATCTATCTATCTATCTATCTATCTATCTATCTATCTATCTATCTATCTATCTATCTATCTATCTATCTATCTATCTATCTATCTATCTATCCATCTATCCATCTATCCATCTATCTATCTATCTATCTATCTATCTATCTATCTATCTATCTATCTATCTATCTATCTATCTATCGATCTATCTATCTATCTGTCTGTCTGTCTATCTATCTATCTATCTATCTATCTATCTATCTATCTATCTATCTATCTATCTATCTATCTATCTATCTATCTATCTATCTGTCTGTCTATCTATCTATCTATCTATCTATCTATCTATCTATCTATCTATCTATCTATCTATCTATCTATCTGTCTATCTATCTATTTGTCTATCTATCTATCTATCTATCTATCTATCTATCTATCTATCTATCTATCTATCTATCTATCTATCTATCTATCTATCTATCTATCTATCTATCATGTTCTGCCCATCTATATGGTTTTAGTACTCCACACGCACAACCTTTTGATTTAATGTGATTGTCTACAATTTATCATCGTCCTGCGATTTCGTGAATTAAAGTTCTGCGACATTTAATTATTGAAATTTATGACTTCTGAAATCACTGTTCTTTTCTAAAAGTCTTGCAACGGGGGAGCGTTTAACAGAAAGCAGACAGATAACACATTGTAACAAACTGTGTGGCCAGATCCATTGTTTCTCTCACTGTGGCACAGTAATACACTGCAGCATCTCGACCATTTTGTCACATATAAAAATAGTTTTGAACTACTCTGCTGTATCAAACGAAGGTATGTGGTGTGCGATGTTCACATTCCCCTGATGTATGCATCCGTTAAATTTCAGAAGTACTGTTAATGTTTGTTTTTTTCACCAGTCTACATTTTCATCAGCACCAGTGGAGAACCTCTTGTCCAGATCCACAGATTCCCCTTCCAGAGAAAGAACATCGTCAACCTGTGAGCTCTGATTCTCAAACTGAACGGCTGTAACAGAAGTAACATAACTCAAACACAACTCAATATTGAGTGATAGTTAAAAAAGACGTCTTATTAGCAAACTAAATATACTCTTTGCTAGAAACATCAGAGCTCGAAGTGTAAAAGAGCTTTGTTGCCTTCATTTTCATGCCAATGAAGAGGGACAGGAGGCAGACCCAACAGGCTCTGGTTTTCAGACCAGGACTCGGTGTCCAAGCAAAGGACTCTCAGAAATATTGTTGGAGATCATTTTATTTTCCTCTGGCATGGCAAGAGGCCAATGCGGGGTATTCTCACAAACGGATTATTATGAGATTTCGACACCAGACTTCGTATAATGTTGCACTCAGGGATTATCTGTCTTCTCTGCAAATGTGTTGCTGGTCAAAGCACAGCAGGCCAGGCAGCATCTCAGGAATAGAGAATTCGACGTTTCGAGCATAAGCCCTTCAATTTTACTCGATTATCTGTCTTCGCCTGTTTAAGCCACAATGGGATTAAGCATTAACTGTTTCCATCTCTCTGTCTCCCCTCCCACGCACACAGACTTTCTGTCACTCACGATCTGTCTTTGTCACTCAATCGCTGTCTCTCTCTACCTGTCTCTTTTTTCCTGTCCCGTCTTCGTCTCTTTCACTCTCTCTCTTTCTCTCTCTCCCCCCATCCTAAGACTTTTTTCCTCTCTCTCTGATTGAGGGCTTCATGCAGACATGTTATGAGTCATAGTTTCACTGCAATACCATGCGTCGTTGTGAATTGACTGAATCTGACTTCTGGTTTTATTGAATATACCCAAATGCAAACACATTTTTGTTTCACTTTCAGCCTGGAATCAAAGTGAAAATTCAGCAATTGCATTCATGTTGCTTTTTGGTCAGTTTGGGATTATGATTGCATTTGTCCACTCCATTAAATTCTACAGTCATTCCTAAGATTGTTTTTTTTATTCATTAAAAGGATGTGGGCGTCACTGGCAATGCCAGCATTTCTTATGTGTCCCTAACAGCCAGAAGAGCAGTTCAGAATCAATCACATTGCTGTGGGTCGGGAACTATATTTCATCCTGACCAGGTGATGATAACAGTTTCCTTCTCTAATGGGCATAATGGTATTGCATTATTTTTGCAATATTCCTTACCATGTATTATATTGCAGAGAGAGTTTCTGTTTCAATCAGGCGTGGTTTCATCGCGTTGAAGCAGAGATTGGTGCAAAGATTCAGAGGCAATGGGACACTACCAACACAGAGAAAAACAAAAAAAAACAGAGGAAGTTAATATCTACAGATTTCACTGCTTACTGTGAAGCTGTTATCTGCTAACAGAGGAATGAGTTCTGTATTTATGAATTGCCTTCATCGTCTGTATAAGTGACGCCTGATCCTGGTTACACTTTAATATAGACTAGGAGGCCAACACATTTCAAATATCTTGACATTTCATTTCAAAACATAAACGTAATACTAAATCTGCATTCCCCGCTAATAATACTGGACTTTCACACTGATGAGTTGTTTACTTTTTAATCGCATGTGTGCATTCAGGAGTGTGCTTTTATTCCTTGAAAAATGAGACATTTTGTTTTTGTGACACAGTAACGCGTGGCAATGATTCACTGCCATAAAATCCATCTGAATCAATTGTCAGGAACGCCGAGTTTTTTTAATTGCGCTGTTATCACCTGACAACATACACCGACAGAATCCTAGACTGAGACATCCAGTATCCCCACGAAATTGTGAGCTATTTCCTGAAGATAAATGGAGGATGATTACAAGTGTCTGGAACTGCAGGTCATAACCTCTTTTAACTTACCCAAAGGAATGAAACTGATTGCTTTAGTTATCTTGAAGCTTTTGAACAGAAAGCACCACGAAATGTGAGCCCGGAAGCCCGCACACTGATGCAGCCGACCAATAAAACAACAATTCCATATGCACAGTGCAGAGCAGCTGCGAAATGTGAATTGGCTGGAATCAAAAACAGCCTGGTTTGATTACCATCACGTGGAGATAAATGTGTTAAGCATATTGTAATTGGTTTATGCCGAATATCGTGCAACATATTGTCAGCCGACAAATTGAATTTTATTGTACCTTCTGTGCTTTGTAAGATTCTGAGAAGTAAGATAATACTGCACTTAGAAAGGCAGGGATTGATTATGAATAGTCAGTCCAGATCAGTGTGTCCTTTAAAAATGAAGGGTAATCGCGATCAAGTGCTTACCCCTGTGACAACTGACTCATCACAGCTTTCCATTCCAAGCACAAGTTGTTTCTTGTCTGCAACCAATTCTCAAACCTTGCCAGTATATTATCACCAATCTTATATTTTAATCCTGAATGCGAATAGCTTAGGTGTCTTTATATCTTAAGCTTCCTTAAAATACAAATACACCAGCTGCACTATCTTTCTGTTATGTATTCTATTAGTTGTCTCTTCGGAAAATGTGAAAACTTGTGCTGCTTCCCTCTTGTCTCCCAATCCTCTGCTCTTTCTCCAATTGCAATTTTCTCGAGACATTTCTCTTTGATTTGGATTCAAATTCAGCGTGTTGTTGGGAAATGGTGGCAACCGCAGGAATGATTCTCTCCCATTTCCAGAAATACGTGAGATTGCTGCACCCTCTCTGTCATGTTTTCCCGAGGAGCGATGTTCCGACAAATTCTGTTCTGAGAGATGGCTGAGGGAAGCACAATAGTTTCTGAACGTTTGTCGGCGGAGGTGCATGACGTAGTTTTATGTCTGGATGATGTGTAACGTGAAGAGGAATTTGTATGTGGTGAAATTTCCAAACATCTGCAACCTTTGCAGTCGTAGGTAGTAGAGTTTGCTGGATCGGAAACTCCTGGTGGGGGAAATATAAAGACTTTCCACAGTTCATTTAGGAGATTGTGCACCCCACTGCATTTGTACATCAGTGGCAAGGGGCTCTAATATTGATGATGGCAGATGCGACGCGGGCGAAACCGTCTTCTTTCGCTTGGACTGTAATTGTCTTCTGAAGTATACCTGGAGCCAAACGTGTGTAGACAATTGGATCGTGTTTTATTCGATTCCTGACTCAAGCTGCCCTGGGCGTGAAAAGGTGATGCATTATCCTTCAAAGAATTTCGAGCTTGAGATGTGCTCCCTGGCCATATTATTCAAGTCAAATTATGCACCTAGTCAATATTATTTTCCAGGATTAGATATGGGGATTTTGTAATTGGTAAAGCTTGTAGATTGATTGTTATGTTTATATTTTCTCCTCTTCAAAATGATCATTGTGTGCACTTGTGCGACATAAATATCAGTGAGCACTTTCCAGCAAATGTCTGAATATTGTTCAGGTCTTGCTACATTGCTTCTGCACCTGAGTAGTTGTGAATAGTGTAGAACATTATGCAATCATCAGCGAACATCTGATTTCAAATATTATGAGGTATGGAATGCCAATGTACAAATACAGTGGTGTGCACTATCTCCAAGATGAACCGTGGAGAGTCTTTATATTACATTGCCGGTAATAGTTTACTGCATTGCAAACAATCTCTTCTATTACTTCGCTGATGATGTGTTGGACAGAGGTGGTGTTAACTTGTTACATTGAATGTGTTTTTTTGTGTGGTGGACGAATCAGAGGTTTTTACCCGTTATCTGATAAATCAGACCAGGTGTTGTGGTTGCGTTGGAACATTGTTCCTCATGAAGCTGATCTTTCAGATTTGTCGCTGCTACCATCTGAATATTCCTGTAACCAAATGTCTTGCAACATCCAGTATCTTTATTTGTTTCTTGATGTCATGCTTCATAACATCATAGAAGTTCAATGAGGCCCTTCAGCCCATCTAATGTATATGTCGTAAAATATACTAAATGAGTACAACTCCCACTTCGTGGCACGAGGTGCATATTTTGAATGTTGTTCAGGTTTAAATACAAACATTTTCGGTTTACATTTGTGAGATTACCCAACTGAACTAGCCTTCCTGGAAGTGAATTTCATATCTCTGTCGCCCTTTGGATTAAACAATGTTTTCCTCAACTTGCCTGTAAACCTCATGTTCACGACTGTCCAATTGACGTGAACAGTTGTTTTCAATCTGCTCTCTCCCTGCCCATCATAATCCCAGACACATCGAAAAAGACTATCCTCAACCTTCTCTTTTTCAAAGAAAACAGCCTGAACTTCCCGAACACCTCGGAAAAACTGAAGTATTCCATCCGAGACAGCATCCTTGTGAATTTCCTCCGCAACCCCTCCAACTGTTTCAAATCCTTTCTAGAGCGCTCTGACCCGAATTGCACATGCAAATCAAAGTCCTGTGAGCTGCAAAATCCCCTCCCCAATGGAATATGCTCTTTCTGATAATAAGTGTATTCTGAACTATCCTACTACACAGCTCTGAGTGTATAATGGATCGTTGAGAAAACAGCTTATTTGACCTTTATTTCTTTCAGTTTCCTCAAGTCAGCAGTTTGGAAGATTGTGGGATTGTGGATTGAATGGAATTCGTCCTTGTTTTTCTCTCCTGATTTGCATCTCAGCGTACTTCCAGTTCTACACTCTCTCTGATGTAAGGATCTTAATCAACTATCGTTTTTACAGTAACCTCGTAACCTGTGCTCTGCAATTCCATCCTCAGATGTTCTTTACTCCTTTCTTCCTTACAATGCTTCACAGAACATGGGTATTTATTTTGATGTTTCCTTATTATTCCCACTTCCAAATTTTATTTTCCAGTGTCAAATTTGTTAGTGTCCGGTCTAGTGAAGCAGACAACTGCAGTTATTTTTCATATTGTAATATAAAATATGCAAAACCATCTCCTTAATTAAAAAAATACTGGTGGTCGATAAACGTTGTTAGCATCAGCAAAATTTCATGAATGAACAAAAATGCATCTATCCAGCATAAAAGATATTTGCTGAAAACATAGCAGCAAATAACATATCCCTGAACGCTTTGGGCAATTCAGAGTAGCCAACGTTGTGGAAAATTTGACTGAGTGCCAATTTCTCCCCTTTTCTCATAATCCTATACGTTGACTCTCTTTCATGTCACCCAATACGCTTTTCAATGTCTTAGGCATACCTAAGTGCAACAGAATTTTAAGCAGTGCCGTGCAACAGACTTCTGAGCAGTGAAGTCCAAATTCGGACACCCATGTTTCTGTCCTCATACTTGTATATTTTGCAAGACATTTTAAATCTGCTATCTCTGGTTCATGAATCTTTACGAGTGGGAACAGTTTCTCCTCTTCCACTATCAACATAATTTAATGCAGCGATCGTTGGATTAGTTAGGATCTTACTGAGACCACATCCCGAGTTTGGTATAACATTTTGATGACATTGTTAACGGAAGGATGCAAGTGCATTGTCAGTCGTTCAGAGAAATTTTAGGAAATTGATGCCTCAAAGGCCGTCTTGCCCGTGAAGACAGAATGGAAAGGAAAAAAATCCTGAAGCCACTTCACCGACACAGATTAGACCTTGAAATGTTTTAACAGGGTGTCTCTTGAAAGAATGTTTCCTCTTGTCAGACAACCAAGAAAGCAGAATCCAAGTTAAATGATGAGAAATCAATCAAATAAGACAGATATTGTGAACATTTGTAATCTCACAGATAGCAATGAGTATTTTCTCAAGAACTGGTATTCCAGAGATTTGAATGCTTTTAAAGTCAGATCCAGACTGATACGTGATTTTTTTCATGTGTGTTGAAAGAGCACGAATGGTTATTGAAAGTAGTTGGTAGCATGGCCGAATCAGATTAAACAATGTTATTTATCAAATAGTGGTGCTAATTGGAGATGCCAACTCCGACTTGAAACCAGTAAGTTCAAACGAAACATTTAAGAGTTGAAATTGTGTATATGCATTATATTCCAGGATTTTGACAGTGCTTCTAGGCCATCTCAAACTTGAACATGATTATCAGTTTGGATTGATCCTAACTGAACAATTCTGAGGCGATTACATTCTGGTTAGAGGTTGAATGGAAATCATGTTCTCAGTTCAGGAGCATGTAAATATCTCAGGGGCAGTACTGGAAGAAGAACAACTAAGACCTTCCAAGATGTGGGCGATCCAGTGCTCTGGACCAACATTTCATACTCACAGAACATCATCAATGAACCTCCACGGCTGACCTCCTAGCTTATCCTCTGTGGACATGTACACCGGCCGTCTGTATTCTCACTATAACTTCAGAACGCCACCCTTTGTACGTCAGACTAATGTGGGAAGGGGTTTTCATATTAACTCAAGAACAGTGCCGCCTGCAAATCAACTCGAGCCTGCTGTTGCATTTCAGTCGTCTCCCACAACAGCCTCCAGCTTCTGTACGAACCATCAACCAGAAGCTGGAAGTAGCATGATGAGATTAATGTTTTTCCTCTCTCTCGCTCTCTCTCTAGCTGGTCACCTCGTGAGTACCGATTAAACAACCTGGCATTTTATTTTTTACCAAAAAACTCTTCGGGTCAATGAAAAAAAACAAACCTGTCTGTGCTTGAGCTCCACTGTTTGCCTCGGCATTAAACCCCATTAAAATCTCTCTACTTAATTTCGAGTATCTTTCTGTCAGTGAGTGGTACAGTTTCCGGAAGTGGTGAGAAGAAATTAGTACCACTCTCCCACCATCAATGTTTTCTCTGGTAGGCCATGGATTGTTTCTTTACAAAAGGAGGATTTTTATCACACAAGGCACGACGGTAACAAATAGGGAGTGGATCATCACAGGAGGGTGGTTTGGAGCAGAAATAACGTTTTTGCTGGAAATTCAAGACACCTGTTATTTTAATAGAGCAAACAGTGATGCAGGTCGGCCTTCGCAATACCAACACTGCTTCTGCAAATTATCACAGAAAGCAGTGAGCATCCTGAATCCATTGCCCTAGACAAGTCAAACTTCTCCTTCTCACCGCAACCTCGACAGTCCCATTTACGAGGTCACGAGGTCAATTCCCGGAATGGCAGGACTATCTTACGTTGAAAGATTGGAGCGTCTGGGCTTTTATATCCTTGAGTTTAGAAGGCTGAGAGGGGATCTGAGACGTATAAGATTATTAAAGGATTGGACACTCTGGATGCAGGAAGCATGTTTCCGGTGATAGGTGATTCCCGAACCAGAGGACACAGTAAAAAAAAGGTAGCCATTTAGAACAGAGTTGAGGAGAAACTTCTTAACCCAGAGAGTGGTGGGTGTGTGGAATGCTCTGCCCCAGAAGGCTGTGGAGGTCAGGTCTCTGAGTACATTCAAGAAAGAATTGGATAGAAGTCTTAAGGAGAGTGGAATCTAGGTTTATGGGAATAAGGCAAGAACAGGAAACGGATTGAGGATGATCAGCCATGATCATAATGAATGGCGGTGCTGGCTCAAAGGGCAGATGGCCTACACCTGCACCTATTCTCTATTGTCAATTGTCTATAAAACTGAGATGTCGCTGTTAAAGTCTTGAGTTTCATAAGTGCTGACGATTTCTGACAGTAATTTTTTTATGAGATTGTTGTCAGTGAATCGATGTGGGGTGTGACTGATTCCTTTTAGGATCGGGAACTGATCCCTATTATTGCAGGGTAAGCTATTTAGATGACGGATAATCGAATATAACTTGTAGTTAAACTGACCCCTCTGGTCGAGATCAGTTATTCGATTTTCATTGTCATAGTTGGTCAATACATATTCGTATCAGATCCGAGGAAAAGATCAAATAATCTTGGACTATAGAATATGTGTGTTGGCGAATATAACAAGTAATAACACAAAAGCTGCATGAAACCTGCTAGAGTCCCACTTTCCAATTTTTGACTCAAAGCTTTGAATGTTATGATTTTCCACATCTCATCGAATGGATTTTTAAAAGGGTCAAATTTATCATCATCCATCGACCACCCCGACTCATGCTCCTACAAAATTTTCTTCAAGTTGGTTTGCATATACGTTACAAACAGCAGATTCTGGCTCTGATTTTTGCCTCTGAACACTGGCGTAGAGTAACACAAACAGCATTCTGCTACCCGTCTTCTACCTTTAAACCAATATTTTCTCCAACTTACCTAGCTACCCAGGATCATATATGCCTTGACCTTCTATATCAGTCTTACGAGTAGCGCCTTCAAATACTCGGCTGAAATCAATCAACTGTCCTGCCCTAATCCATACGCTTGGTCACCTCACAGATATTTGGTCGTATTACGTGTTTTGAACCTGGCTGTGTATGTGGCAAAACCAACTCAAATCTAATGTGACTGTTCCAAAATGTAACAATTTGCAATGATAAATTACAGATCTTTGCGTTGGATATCTTTTTTTTGAAGCGTTACAGGGTAATCTTCGGCTTGTGACCCTGTACAGTTAGATCTTACCCCAGTTATATGTAGAATACTATCAAGCTGGAGAGGATTCAGAAGATATTTGCCATGATGTTGCCGGGTACAGAAGGTTTGAATTATAAATAAAGGCTGGATGGGTTAGGATATTTTTCAGTGTTGCATAGGAGCTTGAAAGGCGATAAAATAGAAGTTTAGATTTTTTTAAAACATGAAATAAATAGATACAGCAAATGGTAGTTGTCTTTTCCCTTGGATGGGCGTTTTGAAGAAAAGACCGCCTATTTTTAAGGAGAAAGGAGACCAGTTTAAAAATAGATCAGATGCAAATCATTCACACAGAGGATGACACATGCCTGGGGTGAACTTCCAAATTAAGTTTTCGATGTAGTTACAAATACAACGTTTGGAAGTCTTTTGGATTCTAACATGAGTAGGCAATGCTTGATGAGATAATGACAAGGATCAGGCACGTGAGAGTTGGCTATTTTGAGATTATGTTCGGCATAGACTGGTCAAAGGGTCTGTTTCCTTGCTTTATGACTCTATGCCTCTACAACTCTCTCATTCTATGAAGTATGAATTATAATACATGGTGTTGCAAGAATGTCATTGTTACGTTGTTTGTATCTCAATTATCTTATAATTAGCAAGACACAACCTGCTTCACTTAGTGTTGTGTTGAATTATAGCTTATCATAATTTACTACGGCTAATTTCTTGCACTGTTTTTATGATAATGCTGAAGTACTAATTTGTACGGTTCATATTTACTCGTAATTATTTTATAAAATTAAAGAAAAATTCATTCATTACAGGAATGTCCGTTTTGGTAACTGCAGTATAGTAAGTTTCCAGTGAATTGTACGCATTATTCATTTGATCAGAGCAAATGATTGCAGAAAAGTTTGAAAGATTCAAATGAATATGTATGGCATTTATTCTGTATTGCATTTTCTCTTTTTTTTTGGCTCATCGGTTTTGTTACAATTGGGTAGTTGTATTTCTTATACATTAGTGACTAGTGTTCAGAAGAGCCAGAAATCATATAATTGAAATGCATAAAATCCCAAATTTTCTCGACAAGTTGGACTCATTAACAACAGTGACTCGTGGGTCCGAACCCAGAACGAACGGTTACTTTTTTTTCCAAATTCGAAATTCTCTTGTAGGATACACGAGAGGAGTTTACTTTTCTCTCAGATGGTTATGCGAATTCGGAAATCTGCCACGTAAGTACGTGAATGCGGGTTATTGAATATTATTTTAAGGCTGAGACAAAACGATTCTTGCCAGACAAGGGAATTGAGTGCTATTGCAGATCGACAGACATGAGGAATCTGAAACACAAACAGATCAGCTTTATTCTTCTAAAATCATGGATTAGGATTCAACGATCGAATCGTTCACTTCTGTATTTAATTCATAACTCCGATGTCTCCAAGAAAGTCGCAGTGTATTGCTTAGTTCTACATTCCATCCGTGAAAGTAAAGTTCGACCTCCTTCTTCGATCACTGAATTCAAATTGTGGAGATGCGTTCCAGCAGCATTGCCAAGATATCTGATAACAAACGAGATCAAATATCAGGGCGTTATTGACACAAATTTTGGTCAACCAACTAGAATTATCAGAACATCTTTAAGAAAGTAGACAATTCTGACCGCTTGAAGAATGAATTTCCAGAGATCAAGATCTTGATACCTAAGGGCACAGGTGGGACACTTAATTTCAGGGTTAGTCAAAATTCTACAATTGTAGGTTGGCCAAACTTCGTGGTCACTGAAAAATGAACAAGGTCAGGAAAGTCACGACTATCGAGATACGTGGAAATTCGATAGAAGCGGTTATTGAGACTGAGATGATCACATCACAAGTAAATGCAATTCACTTAACAAACTGTTTGTTGCTGAATGGATCTTGATAAAGATAGGATGGACCACAATTTGTCTATGTTTGTGTTACACACAATAGTTGGAATAGCGGAATTCACTCAGTGGCAACGAGCAGAGTTTTTTTTGGCATTGACTGATTGAAGTGACTCATTCACAATTGTTTAATCCACAATTGAATGCTGGCAATAGATGTTAGGCTTGGAATGATCAGAATTGGAACGTTTGAAAGTAAAATATTAGGAGGGTTTCAATCAGATTTCGCTGAGGTAATATCTGCTGTTTGATGTCAGCTCAGTAATGTCCCTTTTTTGTCCAAGCGAATTTGTTAATGATTGGAAGTCATCTGTGGCACGATGCTAATGCATCAACTGCTATCTAATGGCGATGCAGTCATTGATTTCCATGTCAACATCACTGTCGTCATTATCAACAGGATTAAAAGCACTTACATTCCTGCAAGTTTCCGTTTCACCATTCCCTCGGAGATCGTCAATAATGTTCTTGTAATTGTAATTCGGGATTGTTGTATGTGGCTGATGGTGGCCTTCACTGTTGAACGTTATCTGGATATTTGCTGCCAGAAAATGAAGACCGGATACTGCACGGTGAAAACTGCACTGCTCGCCAAATGAATAGTTTGTCAACTGAGCAGCATCAAGAAAGTCAATTTCTAACTCAATTCCAGACTCTTACACATCCTGAATAGCATGCCTGATTCTCTGGTATCAGGTCTAGTTTTTACACGACACGTGCCTGGCAGGGCGACCACAACTGGACCACATTTCTACACCATGTCTGTGATTCCTCCTCATTCTGCACTCTAATGCTGTGATCGTCAAACATATCATTGCAGTCAGCCAAACCCGAAGGAGATGTTTCTGAAATGATAACCACAAAGACCCGGAGCTGTCCAGCCACAAGTTATTAATTATTCTGTACTTCGCTATCTCTCTAAGCTTCCTCATTCAGTAGACCAGTTATGCTGGAAATGATCGGTACGTACATTTGATTAGATTACTTACAGTGTGGAAACAGGCCCTTCGTCCCAACAAGTCCACACCGACCCGCCGAAGCGCAACCCAACCATACCCCTACATATACCCCTTACCTAACACTACGGGCAATTTAGCATGGCCAATTCACCTGACCCGCACATCTTTGGACTGTGGGAGGAAACCGGAGCACCCGGAGGAAACCCACGCAGACACGGGGAGAATGTGCAAACTCCACACATATTCCAGATGAACTCAACATAAATGGTCTGGATTTCAATGATCGCAGTAAATCCTGTCAGAGAAGATGAATATCTTCCCAGCACACAGCTCCTGCAATAGTGTCTAATTGGTAATCAAGAAAAGGTTCAGAGCAGAGTCGAGAAAACTGATATTCAGTTCTAATGTCACCGTCATTCCTTCCATGAAACTATGAGAAATAAATAACATTTTCAAATACCGTCATCCAAACTTCATTGTTCTCTCCTTCTTTATGCTGTTTGTTCTCGATCCTGTTGGCTCAACTGAAATTCATTTTGTTCACGTGAATTATCATGTGGAAGTGTCAAATCTCACTTGAAAGATATAAAATCAATAATTCAGCCCCTTACCCAACTATACAATGCCGACAGCCAATGCAGCACGGATATGACGTTGTTGGAAATATAATCTCTTCAAACCATACTGAGTTCCATAATGACTTTCGGATCACTTCGAGGGAATGTCATAAATGAGCATAATAAGGAGGTTTGCAAGATGTGGACAATTATGCGATGAAAATTGAGAACAAGGGCTTTGCTTTTGAAGGCCCTGTTAAACACAGTAGCCTGGAAACCACTGTTATGAAAGAAGAAAGTCATGCCATTAATAGAGCACGCTCTGCCAATCGAATGGAATTGCTGTTGGATGGGGAGTGTTTATTGCTCTCGAGCACTAAGAAGCTGGAAGCTCTCAGTCCATCCTGGTGGGGAAATGGATGTGTAGAGGGAAATAACGTGGTGAACAAAAGGCAGCTATGACTGGCAAATAGGATGTGACAAAATGGCCAAAGACATCAAATGAATCATGGATGCAGGTAGTCAGGATCCAAACACGTGAGAGAGGTTTGAGTCAAGGTAGTTCAGTGGGGCAGGAACAAGCTGGTTCAATGGGACAACAGTGGCAGTCTTGTTTATGGAATTTGGTGCGGAGTTGGTTCGATTACAGCATGAAACATTAAAACATTCCACAGTCAAAATAATATGTAAACTGACATGGCAAGCAAATTCACATCATATTTGAAAAATGGCAATGAGGGAAGACCCAGTTTTCCAATATCGATACAATCATGACTTAGCATATTCAATCAGTGGAACTTTCAAATTAATTGTAAATGGCAACGCGGAATGGCAGAGTTCAATTCAGTCGTTTGTCAAAAGGTTTCAAATTGAAAACATGGAAACTTCAGTTAATTAGGTTTTCATTGAAATGTAGATAAAGTGCTTGTTGCTCACGAATCGCCCCTTTGGAGACTCTTGCTCAAAATAAATGAGGCAAGATTTGAAATTCGCATAAACTGTAACTACAGATTCGGGAACTTCCTTAACTTCTGAAAGACGATGCATGAGCCAGTCATTGCCCCTTTCTTTAACATTTGTTATCCCGTTCTCGCTGTGATTGGTGCCCTTGGTAAGCCTTCAATCACCGATAAGTTACCATTTATGTCTGTAAATCACCGAATGCGTTCTATCTTAGATTTTGTGGTGGGCTACATTATTGTGTAACTTTCAGCGCTCCTTGCATGTTAGGAGCCAGCACCTGCCTATCGTATGCACAGGTGCATTATATGTTACAAAGTTTTATGCTAAATATGCAGAGAAATTGTAATTTTATTGTGCAATAATGCACGATATTAACTAATGTTTCATAAGCAATTTCTAGAAATTCCATTTGTTATGTAATTGAAATCCGCGTTGTAATACATATTTTTGCATGAATATTAAAATGTAAATTTGTTAAAAGCCAAGTTAAATTCCAATGTGGTAACATACGAGGTGCTTTCCGTGTTTTGTAGAGAAATTACTATCTTAGGTTCGTAAACCACGAATCAAAATGCATTATTAGAACGTAAATGTTGTAGTGGACGAGCTCAAATTAAATCTACATTCAATGATCACAGTAATTTGTATTGAAGGACGGACGTAATGATTACAAACTAATACGTTTCCAATTTGTAGTGTCATCAATATTATGCCAGAAATTGTTTCGGGATTTGTATGCAAGTTATGAGTGTTCATAAGACATTTTAATTTGTTATGAAACTGTTGTTGTCATTTGGAGATATTTGACCATATTTGCATTTCGTAGAGGAGTGTGGCATTAAAAACAAAGAAAAATCTAATGATGACCATATAATTAGTGTGATGGGTACCAAATACCATCTTCACTCATGCACTTTGAAAGAACAAACGTTACTGTTTTACCGACTCTTGTCCATATGTGGCAGCAGAGAGGCAGAAACCTGGTTGATGATAAACTGATGTTTGAAATAACCAAGCAAGCCATGATGTGGAGAGCAATAAGGAATAAGGTACACATGCTGGTGCAGCTGTGAACAATATGTTAGATTATAATGAACAACCTAAAGCAAAAAAGAGAAAGATGAACAATGAGGGGCGACATTGAAGAAGGTTTCCAGAGATTACATCTGCAGGTAAACATATAACCACTGATAGGTTGATTGATAGGTATGAAACGCGATATTGTCGAATTGCAGATAAATTGAGACTTTTGCGGTGTGAGGAGTGATCCTACCTCTGGCTGTAACTGATAATTCAAAGCTTGGGATTATTAAACTCCGGCATTGTCAGACAGGAAACAAATATATTGCCTTGAAAAGATGGATGATAGTATTAATAAAGATTTGGATAAGACAAAAATATTTTGTGTTTGATTAAACTGGCGAGCTTCGCAACGATTTGACTCAGTGGAAAGAGAACTAAATTTGCAATCGACCCGACTGGACTGAAGAACGTAAGTACAAATGTTTAATTCATGACTGAATGTTGAGTAAAACCAACAACTTTGCAATAGCAGGACTCATGATGTAATAAAAGGATGTACGAAGATGATGAGCTGAGGTTTTCAGTCACGAAATAGGTAGGGTAATTAACTGGTGATTGGGATTCATTCTGTCATATATCTATCTCTACTGTTCTTATAGCAAACCTGTTGGCGATTGTGGTCCTGTGTCAAAGAAAATGTGGGCTCTCTCTCTGCATCACAATTTACCTCGTGGCAATCACAATAGCAGACTTCCTTGTCGTTATGGCTGGCTGTGTGCTCAACCGTATTGGTGGTATCTACTTCAAAAACAGTATCCTGTCCACCACCCCTGCGTGTACAGTCACCAGTATGATGGTCTATGCTGCACGAGATGTCTCTGTCTGGCTGACAGTGGCTTTCACCATTGACCGTTTTGTGGCAATCAGCCGTCAGACGCTGAAGATCAAATACTGCACCAAGAAAACTGCAACTCTGGTAATAGGAACGATTTGTTCTCTGAGCTGTGTCAAGAAGGTCCCTTTCTACTTAGTCTCTCAGCCGCTGTACATTGTGGACGGGGTGCCCTGGTTCTGCGACATTAAACCAATCTATTATACTTCGCCCTTCTGGAAGGTCTACTACAAGCTGGATCAGATTTTAACACCACTTCTCCCTTTCGTTCTCATTCTGCTTCTCAACACATTAACTGTAATACACATCTTAGAAGCTAGCAGAGCCCGCAAAAGACTTTGGGGTGAAGATGACCGTGCAGACCCTGAGATGGCCAATCGCAAAAGATCCATTGTCTTGTTCTTTGCCATCTCAATCAGTTTCCTCCTCCTTTGGTCCACTTATGTGGGGCGTCACCTTTACATGCAATTGGTAGGTGAATTTTACTTCAACGGCTTGGATTCCAGTAACCCTGATATTATTCTTCGAGAAACGACGAACATGCTACAGATACTTAGTTCCTGCAACAATGTCTTCATTTATGTGGTTTCCCAGACCAAATTTAGAGAAGAGATGAAAAAGCTGCTCATGTGTCCTTTTACTACTATCACTAATTTTACATAGTGAAACCTTCCATCGATAACAAAATAGAGACATTTCCCGATGCCTTTTCTCTTTTATCAAAGAGGCACAGTTCATCATGGTATCTCTCAAACGAAAATAAGAAATGATCCTGGGCAGGCTCTTGTACTCATTAACTGTAAGGAGTATTCTTGAGCTCTGATGTTTACTATTTCAACGATTGACAACTTCTGAAGTTGTAGAGGTTTTAGATGTGATAATAATCCACAGTTTGCGTCTCTGAATACAACTTGAGGACTCCAAGTGTTGTCAGGCAGTGCTTTATAATCTATCTACGTATGTATGTATGCATGTATCTATTTACCTATCACTTAATTTATCTACCTATTACATAAATATATATGTGTTTATTCATTTTTTTGGTTAACCGATTAATTAATGTATTAGTATTTATGCATTTTCCTTTATCCATTTATTTTTCATAGTTTTGGAACTATGGCTACTATGTATTTGAAAATCTGGAACATTATTAAGAAGGAGACATCAAAAAGTTGGTTCAAACGTTTCAATTTGCCTCATCAATGATTCATTCAGATGTATTGATGTCTGTTTATGTTCTCTGCAATCAGCATTAGTTTGAAAAATCCAGGAACTGTTAGTTAATTAACAATATCAAATGTAGATCTTGTTTTTTCTGCCTTACCTTTGCATCTGTAACAATGATTCCTCGTTCTGATGAATCACACTATGTGAGTCATATGTTGTGATCTGCCTCCATTGCATGCAAAACCAAATTTTTCCATTAATTTAGTAGATATGATAATAACAAATTAATTCAAATCAAGCATCAGCAGTCTGTTCCCAATTGCATCATAATCACTCAAATTCATTTCAATTCCTTCCCTGAATTAAATGTTTTTTACATCTTTGTTATTTTGTTTCAAACTAATTTAGATTTGATGCTTTTCTTTTCTCTCGTGTGTGTTAAGGTCAACAGAAGTGGCACTTCAAATTCGTGTCTGCATCTGAAACTAACAGATTGCTATTTTGCTACTCTATCTATATGAAAATCTCGTGGTCAATTTGATTTGCAGAGTTTTAGAAACTCATGAATCAACTCAAAATCTGTTGACAATGATTTGATTTTTTTTCCGTGTAAGTCATAATTATGAATAGGAACATTTGGCCCACAAAATTAACGTTTCAAGTGTGATTTGACTCCCTTCAGAAGTGTTCTGAATGAAAGTACAACTGAACTCGAAACATTAATTTTGTTTCATTCTCTGCAGATGATGGCAGTTCTTCTACTTCTTTAGAGATGTTTCTGTGTTTATCCTTGATTTCTAGTATCGATTGCATTTTTCTTCCATTTAATTCATTTTATGTAACAGTTTACTCGTCGGAACGTTGGTGTGAACTTGTTGGGCCGAATGGGCTGTTTACACGCTGCAGGGTATCTAATAGAATCTAATTCCCCAATTTTCATGTCTTCTGATCTCAAGCTTCAAGAAAAAATTCGATACGTTTTAGCATTTATTTAGAAAATAAATGTCTTTATGATTAATATGTGGGATATAAGATATAGCAGAAGAGGGTGTACAAGTCAACATGCTGAGTTATTGTCAAGATCACTCCTTTTTCCGGGGTTACGATTCAGAGCTTGCATCGCCTATTTCTGGATAAAATTCCCAGTTGGGAAATTGAGAGTTATTTCTTTTGTGTGAATTCGTCAAAAGAAATCGAAAAGCTGATTACAAATAAAATACAAAAAAGCTAATCTGCCAGACTCAGTTCAGTAAGACATTGGTACTGTCTGGATGGAAAATGGCTGTGGATAGATTGGAAAACTGCCACCCACAAACACCCCTGCATGTAATGTGCCATTCTGAGTTGGAACTACCTCTCCGTTCCGTCAGCGTTACTGGATCTAAATCATTCAACTCCCTTCCTACTCTTAACATGGCTATACCGACAACCAAGGTGGTCTAGAATTGAAGAAAACAGCTCTTCACCTCTGCAGTAATTAACGAAGGGCTATAAATCAGGTCCTAGGGGTTGACGTCCATTTACCAGGAATCAGTTAGTAAAAGTTGCAGTTTCTAATTAGAGACCTGCAGTTGACTGGCAAGAAGTTCAGAGCCGGAGAGCCTGTGTTGAAAAGTAAAAGACAGTGATGACTGGAAGGCACGGGGCAGGAAATGACCGTGGGGCTGATGCTGCAAGCCTCAGCGGAGTGTCCAATTTTACTGTCCACTACATACACTGACTCACATATTCATCCTGATCAATTAACCACAATTAACCACTCTTTATCCCGATAATTTTGCAGTTGAAAATATAATTTCGAAACCAATGCAAGGGCTGATTATCTCTTTCTGTGATTTTTCAGTTGGGAATATTCAGTTGCGAACAGTCCAATTTTACAGAAGCAAAAAGTGATTAAAGTGAAAAAAAAAACACAGATGAGCGAAGAACTGTGCAGTTGAGGAAATGGCTTATCCAGTGTGCTCCATTATGCAACCATGGCTGACAAGTTTCTCAACCACATTCTCCACTTTCTCTCTGAACCTTCGATCCTCTTCAAAATTAAAAACCTAAAGTACTCTTCCTTAAATTACTCAATAACCTGGCCTCCACAGAGTTTTCTAGCAACGAATTCCATATATTCACCAAACACTGGCTGAAGATGTTTCTCCTCAACTACATCCTGAAGACTCTTGCCTTTACATAAAGACTCCACCCTCGGGTACACGTCTCTTCTGTTAATGGAATCGACTTCCCAACATCCTCTCTGTCCAGGCCGTTCAGTATTCTGTAAGTTTTAATTAGATCCCCACTCATCCTTATAAATTTCTCGAATAGAGACCCAGATTTCCTCATATGTTCAAAGTGACATTCCTGGTTCATTCTCCAGGGCACACTGCATGGCCAGTATTTCCTTCCTGAAATAGGGCACCCATAACTGCTCACAATATTCTAAATGTGGTCTGACCGGAGTCTTATAAAACCTTAGGTATATGCGCTGCTCTTATATTTGTATTCTCTAGAAATAAACGCCAACATTGCATTTTCCCTCCTTATGACAAACTCAACGTGCAAGTTTCCCTAAACAGAATCCTGGAATGGGTCTCCCAAGACCCTGTGAATTTCAATTTTCGGAATTTCCACGCCATTTCGAAAATTGTCTGTGCCTCTATTCTTCCAGCCAAAGTGCGTGACCTCACACTTCTCTGCGTGCGTGCCATCTTCCAGTTCTTTGCCCATTTTTCTAACCTGCCTAAATCCTTACTGCATGCTCACACAACTCTCTTTGTATCATTTGCAAAATTAGCTAGATTGCCTTCAGTCCCTTCACCCAAATCATTAATGTGTAAAGTGTAAAGTTGTTGGCCCAACACTGACACTTGAGAACATCACTGGTCATTGGCTCCCATTCTTCTTTTATCCCCTGTCTCTGCTTTTCGCCAGACAGCCACTCTTCTATACATACTATTAACAAGCCTGTAACATTTATTTCTAGAGAATGCAAACATAAGAGCAGTGCGTATATCTAATGCTTTATAAGACTTCGGTCAGACCATATTTAGAATATGGTCTCGTATCTTATTCAATAGCCTCCTGTGTGGCACCTTATCAGAGGACTCCTAATTCTAATTAGATATCATTAATTTTCTCTCGGGGTTAAACTTGTTCCTTAGAATTTCAAAAGAATTTAACAGATTTCTCAGGCATGGTTGATGAAACCATTTTGATTTTGCCCGATTTTACCATGCACTTCTAAATATTCAGAAGTGCCATCCTTCATAATGGACTCTAAAATGTGGCCAAAGGTTTCAGGCTACTCAACCAGTAATTTCTAATCTCTTGCCTTACACCCTTCTTAAAGACAGAAGTTACATTTGGGATTTTGGGGTCCTCTGGAACCTTCCCTTTTTCTAGTGATTCCTGAAAGATCATTCCTAATGTCTCTATTCCCTTTTCAGCTCTCTCCATCCGAATTCATCCTGTAGTCCACCAGGTCCAGGTAATTTATCCATCTTCATATTTTCTCGCATCTTTGTCTTGGATATGGCTACCATATACACTTCTGCCTCTTGGCACTCTTGGATTATTGAGATTACCCTTCTGTCTTCCACCGTGAAGACCAATGCAAAATAATTCTTTAGGTTCTCCACCATTTCTTCTTTCCCATTACTCCTTCTCTGACTTCATTTTACAGCAGCACGTTAGCTACTCTTGCCTCACTTTTGTCCTTTATACATTTAAGAACATTCTTCATTTCTTCTATATTACTGGCTAACCTAACTCATATTTAATCTTCTCCCTCCTTTTTTCAATTTTCAGTGTCCTCTGTTGGTCATTTTAGACGTCACAATCCTCTGGTTTACCGCTGAGTTTCGCTACCTTATGTGATTTCTCATTTGATTGTCAGTCACGGTTGCTTGGTCCTCCCTTTCCCTTAGTTTTTCTCGAAATGAACTATTGAATTATTCCCAGAAAACCTGCCATTGCTGTTCCGCTGTTTTTCCTGTTTGTGTCCTAATTCCTGATGAAGGGCTCTGGACCGAAACATCAAATTTCATGTTCCTTGGATGCTGCCTGACCTGCTGTGCTTTGACCAGCAGCACATTTTCAGCTGTGATCTCCAGCTCTGCAGATCTCACTTTTTACTTGTCTTCTCTCCCAGTCAGTTATGGTCAGCTCCTCCCTCTGTCGATGCCTTTGTTCAACTAAAATACTGCTACATCTGATTCCGGTTTGTCCCTCTCAAATTGCAAAGTAAATTTTGTCATCTTATAGTCACTGCCTGTCTTAAGAACCTACTGCCCCGAAGTGTTAATTCTGAATTCTCTTCACAGATGCTGCCAGACCTACTGAGCTTATCCAGAAACTTGCGTTTTTGTTTCTAATTTATATTATCTGCAATCCTTTCAAATTTGAAAGAGAAAACACTCAGTGCCACAGAAGACTCATTGTTATGAGGCGCACTAGATTTCAATGAGAATTTGATGAAGAAGATGATCAGGAATGGGTTGTTACCTGTCAAACCTACAAAGATCGAGGTCCCTCTCACCAACTCCTTCACCGCCCTGCAAGCCTCCCACTGCTTCAACAGTATCCCAACATAGGCTAACGAAGCAGAAATTCAGATTGGTATAGAGAAGCAGGGAGCACTTAAATTGACAGAATGCCATGCTAGATAATATATTTAGTCGGTCATTGAGCCAGACTGTTCACATCGCCTCAGTATTGTTTATACCTCCTGAAACTAATATACCACTAAAGACTGTATTATGTTAGCGAACTATGCCACTATATTTAATTGATTAACATTGCAACAGAATATATCCTCTGTTCTCGATATAGTTAGCAACTTCTGATTCGTACCTATGGAAAAGGAACCCCACAATAAGCTGGCATTTGCTGTTTGAGGAAAGCAATTCAGGGACCTGGTAATGCCAGGAATTCCACAATAGTCTAGCCAGACTTGATCGATATATGGCTGATATTGTTAATCAAATGTACCTGACTGGCACTGTTTCTTAAAAATCTTTCAGTATGCAGATGACATCCTGACAGACACAGGTGGTGAAAAATTCAGTACAGTAACCAGTCAAGTCAGACAGGCAAGGCTTCAAATTATTCCATGAAAAGTACAATTGCGAAGACAGGAAGTAACAGAGAAGTATTTGGGACATCAATTTAGTAAGGAGGCAAAAATAATCCCAGCAGAATGCAATACAAAAATTACAGCATACGCACTCTGTGAACGATGTTAGGCAAAATTTAGGAATGTTTATTTATTTTAGGAATTTTGTGGAGAATTAATCAGAATTGACAGATCACTCACAAGCCCTAGTAAGGGACGGGAATGTTGAACTGTCAAGGGAAAGAGCAGAATGTGACCTTAAATGGAGATAACCTTTGCTCGGTGACAGCAAGCGTTTGACCTAGAGTTAGGATTGTCAGATTGCTGAAAGGCTTTTACAGATTTGTTTTTGTGATAATGAGAATGGAAGCTAAACAGTAGTATTTTCTGATGAAGGGCTCCGGCCCGAAACGTCGAATTTCCTGTTCCTTGGATGCTGACTAACCTGCTGTGCTTTAACCAGCAACACATTTTCAGCAGTAATTCAAACGAGTGATGATAGTATGAGGTCGGTAGCATATTATTCACACAATAGAGGAGTGATGTAGACAGACTTTACCGGTGTTCGCAAGTCTGGATTGTGATACATGAGCAATTTTAGGGTACTAACCCAATACTCTGATGAGACAAGTGACGAAGCCTCATAATTATGTGATTCTATTAGAATCATGAAAAGTAAGGCCAATGTCCCTGCAGGTGAGCATATACAAATAGTCAATGATTTGTAAACTCAGTTCAGTAAATCCAGCAGCTTTCATGGTAGAGAATGAGATGGTAGGCCTGAGTTTGGGATAGGGCATGATAATATGTTGATCTGAGGTTGGAGAAGGTGCATCACCTTGTCTCATGGACAGCTCGACGAACAGGTTGAAGAGTTGATGGAAGCAGCTAAATTGCTTAATAACATTGCTGGAATTAGGATTAGAGCTCATTGGAAAGTAGAAACACTGCAACAAGGGTAAGAAGTTTGCCAATAAGCCAGCTAAGATGTTTACAGAAACCGAACAGACATTCGTAAAACTGGCAGTCACAATTTTCTGAAAAGGAAGAGAGGTAAGTTAAAAAAAAGACTCTTCAAGAAACAGCCATACAGAAAGAGAAAAATAAATGGGAACTAGCGTGGGGTAATGACACGGTAAGCCAGAGTGTGTGTGATGATGGATAAGGTGGTTTCACCACACTTTATATGACCTACGTTATTAAAACATATCATTGCCTAGCCCACGTCGGGCTGGCTAAAATGCAAAACTAGGTGACTCGTTGTAGTTGATGGCCTGAAAGAGAGGAAGGAAAACATAACAATATTCCGTCAGAGATCCGCAGTCCACACTGCCTGAGCCAGATGGAACAATCAAAATAAGATTGACCTACTAGCCAAGAACCATGGACGTATTGGAACAATAACACATGGATATTATGCGACCCATATCCCAATCTCAGAGAAGATGCGCTTATGCGCGAAACATCGAATCTCATGCTCCTTGGATCCTGCCTGACTTGCTGCGCTTTTCCAGCAACACATTTTCAGCTTAATAAATTGTCACCAAGGAAATAATCACTGATCAAGCTCTGAACTCATGACCAGTCAAAATCTTTCAATTTGTGTTTTGTGACATGTGACAAGTGTATGTAACCTATTTCATCAATGAATATCCAGTCATCCTTGCGGAACCCCCTGATTAGAGCAATGTGCTGTTTACTCAAATAAACTAGCTATACTCAGAAGTGTTCAAAGCAGTGCAAGTTAAATGGGCAGAATATTGCAAATTGCATCCCGGGGCAGAGCATTATTAATACTATGCAGAGTTTATATAAACCGATGTGACAAGACTTGATGAATCTCACCATCCAGCGAACTGTCATGCATTTAGAAGTGTCGAAGTACTTGGCAATGGAAGTGCCATCAATGCTGCGTGTGATTATAGACAGGGAAAAGTTTGGGAAAAGAGCCGAAGAAGTCATTCATAATAGTCTGAGCATACAAACGAGATGACAACTCATACAGTTGACAGCGAGTAATAACAATCGAACTGGATACGTCAGATTTGGGTTTGGGAAACTAAATACCGAAATACACCCATGCATCCTGATCATATCTCATGCACAAGTAGTTGTCAAATTCTTTGTATTGATTGCGTTAATAATACCAGTACAAGCAATTATACTTCATATAAATAAACTATAACATGAGAAAATGAGAGAACTGAAGGATTCACCCATTTCCCACGGCAGCAGGATAGTGTGTATATCCTGCATATTTTATAGGTTTGCTTGGTGTTTAAGTCAACTGTCATGAGGATGGAGGGCGGGTTTTCGCAGCTCATAAATAAGTTGACAAGATAGTCGCTTCAGGTTTTTTCAGCTGACACTACATGGCCAAAAGTTTTAACAGTTCAAACCAGCAAATGTTCAAAGCTGGACTTGTGGTCTTCATTTAGATATACAGGGTTTTATGCACCAGGTCAGACCCCAGCAAATCTTTCAATTAGATAGACCTGCCCCTAATTTTGCTGGTTGATTTAAGCAGGTATGAAGTGGGTATTCCAGGTGTGATGCAGCTGGCCCAACTAATTAGTTTTAAACATAAGAGTGTTTTTACACAAGATTACTGAATGTAAAACAAACAAAGAGAACAAAATGTGTAGAATATCTTAACCTCTGCGAACACAACTTAATGATGCTCTGCCTATTACTTGCAACCATCCCCAGAAACAGTCCTTGGAACAAAAGGTAAAATCAAATTCAGTGTCTTGCAGGACAGATGCCAAAGAGAGGGAAGATCAGCCTGGACCCGTTTCTTTCAGGCCAGCAGCAACATATCAACAGCCTGCTAAAAGGAAACCAGACGAGATCAAAGCTGAGCTGGGAGAACAGGCCACTCCACTTTATTTTCAATTGTTATTTCTTGTAAAACTTAAAATCCTTTTGTCTGAGGCACTATCCATAAGATACAATCAAGTGGCCCTAAATTCCATCAAACCTCGATCTCGAAAATTCTCTGTGTTTACGAACGTTCTGAAAATAAAACAAGCACAGCATGACGTTCTGAAAAGAGCAACATCGTCACAAGTGCAAGATGACATTCTCCGCAGGAACAAATATGAAGGAGGTTAATCATATTTTAGTTAAAAACATTTCTAAATGCAAAAACACACGAAGCCTTGGAAGTTCTAGTTTGACCGCTGTCCCAAGTTTGTCATTTAGTGAAACACGTACAGAAAGGTTTGATACGACAGTATTCTGAATTGTTTAGCTCATTCTAAAATTGCAAAAGCAAAGAACAACTCTCTCTGAAAGGTTAGGTGCATTCCCTGAGCAAATGTTCAGAAGTAATAAAGAGGCATTATGGAAAAAGATAACGTCATTGACAGCGTAAACACGAAGCAACAAAAAGACCATTCGCCAAGGAGGGGGCAGAATAGATTCATAAAAAGTGAGAAGATAAATTAATTAAACTTAAGTGTAGATGGAGCTAATTCGAGCAAGTTATTTCATCCAAAGATCAAGGGAAACTGACAAAGACAGGTTACAAACTATAGTGTGAAGAAATGGCTGACCACGAGTAATTTGTGAAATCTCAGCACGTTTCATTTAATATCTTGGTAATGTTATAAGTGGTAGAATTTCACTCTAATTAGTGGAATTTGAATACATATTTTTATTAAGAAAAGATAATTAGCAATCGGAAGTGTATAAAGTGTAAACAGTAAAGAAGTATTTGAAATCACCATTTAGTTTAAAACTCACATTCAGTATCGAAACAAATAGGATCTTAAATCACAATTGAAAGTCTGAGGCTGGAGTCAGACAAAGGCAGTTCACAATTCGTCAGTCGTGTCATAGTAACTTCATATTAGAGTTGATTTTACAGAAGTTATAATTACTAATAAGAATAACATCCTTCCTAACCTGCTATTGTAAAACTTTTGCAGGAATCGTAAGAGTTCTTACTGAAAATTTATGTTATTCGTAAATATTGTGATACAGCTGGCAAATGTCTAAAGAGGAAGAAAACGTTCAGAAGATTTGTAGGATCCCATAGAAAGATGGTGGAGGTTTCTGGATGTGGCTAACAATGACATCGACTTTGCATGTAATCAAACTAATGCAAAAACTATAAAAACCTTACATTTCTTTGGGCAACTCAGGGTGTCAAAGACCTTACGATCTGAGCTATTTCTCTGCCAGTCTCACTTGAAAACCAGTTTAGTATTGATCTCTGGCCTCTCCCATATATGTGGTAATATAGCTCTGAATTAAAGTTGCTTGTGCTACAGAAAACATGAATTAAGATTGATCCTCGATATTACTCCCTGTAATAGCATAGATGGAAAATAACAATTTTCCCTAGAAGAGAGAAATACGTCAGGGCTCACGATCAAAAAAGAATCCTTGCAGTTTTATAGCACTATACAGCACAAACTGAATCCAAAACTATTGACAGCTATTGGAGCACCTTTGAAACCGATTTAAACTAAAAAAAACACAATTAGCAATATTTCTCACTACGCAGATTTACTTTGACCCACTGAGCTTTCCAAGCATTTTCTGTTTGTGAATCAGACTGAGAGATGTCTGGCCCGTTCCCCTCTCGATGGGGCTGGACATTGATTTCCAAAGTATAAACTTCAGAACGTTTTTGTTAACCATGAGATTTCCCAATTTGATCCCACGTAGAAACTCTTGTTGAAGTTGTTCTCGACGAAATGATCAACTACCAGATAATTCACTGGGATCGTGTGGAGGCTGCCGACAAACTTCTCGGGGAAATGGTTAAAATTTCGAAATAAGAACCTTAGTGCACACTGTAACGTTCGTGAGCGACAATTCAGATACTTCATGTGTATTAAGAACTGCACTCAGTTTTCCTCCGCATTAACACACCACAATTTAAAGTTCCAAATATTTGATTCAAACTGACACAATCCAATTTGGTCGTATCACTGCTCTGTGCATGGGGCATGAACTCAATTCTTCACCCATCGAGGCTTTGGGGAATTCATATCCAGCTGAAAATGATCTGTTCTCTTCTGGAGTATTGTGTGCAGTATTGGTCGCCATACTATAGGAAGGAAGTGGAGGCACTGGAACGGGTGCAGAGTAGGTTTACCAGGAATTTGCCTGGCATGGTAGGAAGATCATATGAGGAAAGGCTGAGGCACTTGGGGCTGTTCTCATTGGAGAAAAGAAGGTTTAGGGGAGATTTGATAGAGGTGTACAAGATGATTAGGGGTTTAGATAGGGTTGACAGTGAGAAACTTTTTCCGCGTATGGAGTCAGCTGTTACTAGGGGACGCAGGTTTGAATTAAGGGGAGGTTGGTATAGGACAGATGTTAGAGGTAGATTCTTTACTCAGCGCGTTGTAAGTTCATGGAATGCCCTGCCAGTATCAGTGGTGGACTCTTCCTCTTTATGGTCATTCAAGCGGGCATTGGATAAACATATGGAGGTTATTGGGCTAGAGTACGTTAGGTAGGCTTCGGTCGGAGCAACATCGAGGGCCGAAGGGCCTGTACTGCGCTGTATTTTACTATGTTCTATCTTCTATGAATTATCCTCAAATCGGTCAAGGTCCAGAGCGTGTAATCACAGAGTAAGCGTTTTCTTTTAAGGCAAAATTGTCAAGAACGAATTTTTCTCTTTTTTCAGGATCGTGTATCTGTGGTGACTTTATTGCAGTGAGCTCGAAAAGTTGATCAGTTAAATATATTCAAGGTAAAAGAAACAGAATATTATTCGGCAAGGGAATACTGGGGTTATGGGGAAAGGCAGAAAAGTTGAGTTATGGATTATGAGATCAGCTTTAATCTCATTGCATAGTGGAGTAGACTCGGTGGGCGAAGTGGCTCAATCTGTTCCTGTCATTTCGATTCATTCCCTGCAGGAAACACAGTCTCTGCCCTGCCCGTGGTGGAACCGTCCTTATGGAACTAATACAGTTCCGTTTTCAGTTAATTCTAATCCCAGGATGTTGATAATGCTGAATCTGACGAGAAATTGTATTTTTTGCCCATTTCTTGCTCTTGACACCATTTGACTCGGTTAGGAAATCCACTTCACTGTTCAGAGTTAATGAATTTGCTGAGACTTTGTAGCTCTCCTGGCCTGATCAAGTATGAATAGCAAATTTCTTTTGTTACAGGCTGATGAAACTATATTCTTTCTTTTTGTTTCATGGAATCATCAAATCCCTACAGAGTGGAAACAGGCCTTTTCAGCGCAACAAGTTCACAAGTCCGAAGAACAACTAATCGAGATCCATTCCCCCTACCGTATATTTGCCCCTGAATAATGCACCTAACCTACGCATCTCTGAACGCTCTTGCCAATTTAGCATAGACAATTCTCCTCACCTGCATATCTTTCAAACTATGGAAGAAAATCAGTGCACCAGGAAGAAATTCAGGCAGACACAGGGAGAATGTGAAAACTCTACACAGACAGTCGCCTGAGGCTAGAATCAATAATGGAACCGGATCCTCCACTGTGAGATAGCAGTGCCCATCAATGAACCATTGCTCTTGACAATTTTGTCTTGAACGGAAATGCTGGTCCTCGCCTACCCTTCCATAACAGATATAGTTAGTTATGAATTCTAAAGCATTACATTGAACATGGAACATCGAACATAGAACATAGAATAGGACAGCACAGTACAGGCCGTTCGGCCCTCGAGTTTTTCCTGGACTTTAATCCTTATCTAAAATCAGTCTAACATATTTTCCATGAGCCGTTCCCAGAGATGCTGAATTGTCCCTAATGTATCTGACTCGACTACCATTGCAAGCGGTGCATTCCACGCACCCAATACTCTCTGTTTAAAGAACCTACATCTGACATCTCCCCTAAAAGTTCCACCAATCACCTTAAAATTATGCCTACTCGTTATAGCCATAACCGACTGGGGAATGGTCAACAGCCATCCACTCTATCTATGTCTCTCATCATCTTGTACACCTCATTCAAAGTCAGATCCCATGCTTCATTGCTCCAACAAGCAAAGTCCCAGCTCCTTCAACGTTTCTTCGTAAGACACATCCTTAAAATGCACCCATAATTCTGGTAGGTTTTCTCTGCACGCTCTCTAAAGCTTCTACATCATTCCTATAGTGAAGCGATCAGAACAGAACACAATGTTCCAAGTGTGGTCTCACTGGTGCTGTATTATCTGCAGCGTAACATCGTGGCTCTTAAACAGAATTGCCCCGCTAATGAAAGCCAAACACACAATATTAGTTCTCGGAAACCCTATTAACCTGTGTGGCAAATTTTAATAATGTATGGACCTGGACCTCAACATCCCTGTTTACCTATACACAGCCAAGGATCCAGCGTTTAAACTTGTACTTTTCATTCAAATTCGACCTTCCAAATTGGATCACTTCACACTTTTCCTGGAGGAATTTCACTGCCAATTATCAGCCCGGTTCTGCATCCTGTCAATGTCGCATTGCAAACTACAAAGCTCTCCACATATATACCACTGCACCAAACTTCGGGAAATCTGCAAACTTACTAGGACACCCTTCCCCTTCCTTGTCGAAGTGATTGAAGGGGCGTTAATGACCGAGTGGTGTCATGTCCGGACTCTTAGCCCAGAGACCCAGATAATGTTGTTGGGACCCGCATTCAAATCTAGCCACAACATATGGTGAAATTTGAATTCAACAAACATCTGGAATGAACAGGATGAGATGGCCACAATACATTGTCGGTTGTTGGAAGAAAAACACCATCTGGTCCACTAATGCCATTCCAGGAAGGATATTACCTGCCATCCTTACCTGGTTGACTCTTAACTGCCCGCTGGGATTGTCAATAAGTGTCAGTTATCCCGTGACGTCCTCAGTCCGTGAGTGAGTAAAGCAAGTATAAAGATAACGTAGAGCAGAGATCCCAGAAACGATCCCTGCAGAACACCACTGGTCACCAAAATTGAGCCTCAAAGCCTTCCATATACAACCATATTGTGTCTTCTGTGAGGCAGTCAATTCTGCATCCCGATTTCCCTGCACTCCCTTACTTTCTGAATGAGCCTACCATGGGAAGCATTATCAAACGCATTGCTCAATTACTTATATATCACATCCAATGCTCTACCTTCATCAATACGCTTTGTTACATGCTAAAATAACTCAAGATTGTGTGTAGCATGACCGGCCGCACATAAGGCCATGCTGACTTACTTTACTCAAACTCTGGTTTTACATGCAATGATGGAACCTTTCTTTCAATGCCTTCCCCACCACAGACGTGTGACTGGCTGCTCTAGAGTGCTCACGATTTAACCAATTCTGTTTCTTGAAGAGAACAATATTTGCCACTCTCCAATCATCGAGAATTAATCCATTATACACTAAGGGTGCAAAGATCATCAGCAAAGTTACAGAAATCTTTTCCCTCGTTTCCTATAGAAGCATAGAGTATATCCTTTCTGGCCCAGGGGACTTATCCATCCTCATGAATTTCAAAATCTTATCACATCCTTTGTCTTAACACCAACATGTTTGCTCACATCAGCTTGTTTCACGCCGTCCTCAGAAACGTCAACTTTCCTTCCAGGAGTGACTCTGAGGCAAAGTACTCTTATAAAGTTCCTTCCCTACCTCCTCCAACTCCAGGCACAGTTCCCCAACCCTCTTTATCCCTGGTCGGCCCTATCCTCACACTGGTCATTATCGTGTTCCTCGCAAAAGTGTCAAAGGCCTTTGTGTTTTCCTTCATCCTATCTGCGAAAGCTTTTCCATGCCCTCTTCTAGCTCTCCTCAGTTCATTGTTCAATTCCTTCCTGACTGCATTACAACCTTCTCGAGTCCTATCTGATCCTCGCCTCCTCAACAGTAAATTAGCTTTCTCCTTCTTTATGGCTAGATGTTGCACATTCTTTGTCACGCAACGTTCTTCCATCTTGTCACTCCTTCTTTGCATGCTTGGGAGAAACCTGTCAACAGCTATCAGCAATTGCGCCATAAACAATCTCTCCATTTCTGTCATGCATTTCTCTGAGAACATCTGTTCCCAATTTAGGCGACCTCGTTCCTGCTGAATAATATTCTAATCTCCCCTTCCCCAACTAAATATTTTCCCGTACTTCTCGTCCTGTACATTTCCATGAGCATTGAAAGGTGAGGGAGTTACGATTACTATGGCTCAAATGTTCTCTCAGCTGGTATGATTCGTTGCCAAGCAAAAATCTGATATATAACGGCATCCCCTCTGGTCAGTCTATCTATATGCTGAGGCAGGAACCTTTCTGGACATAGCTGATAAACGAAAACTGCTTGACCCTAACAATTTGAACTAACTAATCAGTATTCGGTAAGTTAAAGTCATCCAGGGCAACATGCCGTTACTTCCGCAACTTTCCAAAATCCGTCTCCTAATTTGCACCTCAGTGTGTCTGTAGCGATTGAAGGGCCTATAGAATACTCCCAATAAAGTGACTGCTCCTTTACTGTTCCTGACTTACAACTATGTTGAGGAGGCAAGGGTTAGTCTGCGACAATGGATTGCTAATTCAGTACGATGAAAGGCTCTCCCTAGACGTACATGAAATGAAAGCAATAAGAACATAGGGATTAAGCAAAGATAAATGAACTGCTCTGAACACATGAAAGCAGGAAATAATTTGGATCCTGTCTGTGACTTGATAATGGACGACTTGTAATTTAGTTCAGTGCTTGCTATCAGCCACTCTAATCGATGTTGAAAAAAAAGGATTCGTTCGTGGATAAAATGGGCATCATATAGTACAGAATCAGCTGTTCAATCACACGAATACTTGAATCGTCTAATTCGTCAATATTACAAGTAGAAATCAGGTAACTGTTACATCATCTGTTTCTTCAGTGAAGTGTGAGTAAGGTTCACGTTCTAATTTAGTCGTTCCTCTGGAGACTCTCAGCAGAAGCAAACGAGGAAAGCTTTGGAAGTGTGACAGAGCAAAGGCACAGAGCCTCAGGTATTCTATTATTTCCAACAGACAATGCCCAGTGCAGCGATTGGTCCAGTATTTGCCATTTTGTATCCCATTCTCACTGTTATTGGTATCCCTGGTGAGTGATGATATCATCAAGTTTTGAGATTCTCCAGTAATTTTGTCTCATCCTTTTCAGAATCTGGCTCGTATCCATTTCTGCTATTTGGTGCTGCTTAAATTTCACCTGACACAAACTATATTTCACATAACGTGATAATAAATCTTGCAAAGCATACAGTGGCAATTGTATTTGTGTTATGCGGCAAAACAATATATTATTCAAATTTGCAATACTCAACATTTAGAGAAACACCTTTCATTTGATTTGTGAAATGCATGGCATTGCCTGAACAAGAAAAATGGGCATAATTGAGCACTAGCATTTAATAAAATGCTATAAAATAAAATCTACCCTAGTTAGTATAGTTCCAATTCGTAGTGTATTGTAGTGTGATAAAGTATTGAGCACCAGCATTTAACAAAATGCTATAAAAAAATCTACCTTAGTTAGTATTGTTCCAGTTCGTAGTGTATTATAGTGTGATAAAGTATTGAGCACTAGCACGTAATTAAATGCTATAAAATAAAATCTACCCTAGTTAGCATTGTTCCAATTCGTAGTGGATTATAGTGTGATAAAGTTTGTCACCACCTTTGACAGCTGCATGTGAAAATGAATGACTACATTTATTTCATGAATTGTAACATGCAATATCTTTGATTGGAAAATGATGTTCACACCTCTGGAATAATGCAATTCTCAGCATGTTATAGCATAGTGAACGCTGGTTGGGCATTCCCTCTCTTGACGTGCTCATAGGAATTAATTAGGAAAACATGTGAAAGAGGCGAGTGAAGATGAAACAATTTGTATTTATTGTGTACTTTCTTTTGATTTGCTGATTAGTATTATACATTTAGTATTTATTTTAGGAAAGCTACATGCGTTTTAGTCTTTAGTAGAACAGGAATATCATTGTCACAGTGAACCTACCCTGCTTACCTAGAGAGTCCTGAAGCAGTGGCGCATTAGTCCCTGAATGCTACTTCTGTTTCTGTCTTCACAGAAAAAGACGGATCCCCTAAGGTGCTCGAGCAGTTTCTGTTTGTATTAAAGTTCCTGTCTCTGATATTCGTCTCAAAAATTGGAGTTGACCTTCTTTCTTCAACTACTCTCCTAAACTTAGTGACGAAACTTCACAGGAGATTTAACAAAAAATTGAAAACTAAATAGCACAAGGAGGTATTAAGGCAGAAATCAGAAAAAATACAATCAAAGAGTTCATTTAGAAGGAACACTTTAAAGATGGAATGGAAGATATGCACAGTGAAGGGGCAATGTTTGAACATTCACTCCATCACCAGCTGAAGTTTAAACTCGTACTGTTTAATTCATTGAGATTACTTATGTGCATCCAGTTCGGAATTGAGTTCAGATGCTCTCTCCGAAATTAGTAGAATGCTACAGGATGAGAATGGTGAGATTATAGGAATACTTGAAAATTCGAAGAATAAACTCGAAACGGCTGAGAGTTTTTCGGATAGAAATCCAAGGTAGGTCAGTGACATTAATTTATTCGGCTTGATATGAATAGGGGATGGGGAGGAAATTTTTCAGGTGAGTTGAGTTGGATAGTTCGCCACGGGACCTGACACGGTACACAGAACACGGATCTGAAGAGGTTAACAGTGCTGATTGGAGTAAGTCTGTTCTCAACAAATATTTACTGCAGCATTTGATCTCCTACAGTTCTCACTGATTGAGAGTAATCGGAGTATAGAGATGGCAAATTGATGGATCAGGATTGCACAAACAACCGGAAGGGACTCCGTTTTGGCTGCTGTCAGTTACAGCTCCTTGTCCTTCTGTCTGTCACGGCCAGCTTAGTCATGATCACAATCCTATCCCGAGGTCAGTGCAATCTCTCCTGATGCATTTGCTTCTACCTGGTGACAATCGCGGTGTCTGATTTCCTTGTCATCCTCACGGCCATCAAATTCTAACGCATTTTCAGCATTTATTTCCGGTACAGTGTCCTGTCTACCACCCCTGCCGGTGCGCACAGTGCAGTGTTGATCTATGTAAGCCAGGATGGCTCAGTCTGCCTGACAGCAGCCTTCACATTCGACCGTTTAGATGCTATCTACTGGCAGAGCTTGAAGGCTAGATGCTGCACAGAGAAAACTGCATCGGTGGTCATAGGAACAGTATGTGCCATGAGCTGTATCAAACATTTCCTGCATTATTTCTTCTGCCAACCATTATTCGATGTGGATGGAGTCCCCTGGTTCTGTGACATTAAGTCCATCTATTACACCCTGCCTGCTTAGCAGGCCTATCACTGACTAGAACGCATCTTAACGCCCTTTCTCCCATTCTTCCTCATTTACTTTACTCAATGTTTTGACTGAACGACACATCTTCGCAGTCATCAAAGCCCGCAGGACATTCCAAGGCACCAAGGACAGTGGAGACAAGGAAATGGCCAACTGTAGGAGATCCATTATCCTGCTTTTTGCTATCTCTCTGACTTTCCTTCTCCTGTGGGTGACGTATGTGGAAAACGTCGTCCACGTGCGGGTTATAGGTAAGGGCTTGAACAACAATCTAAATTTCAATGATCCACAATACATTTTCCAAGAGGTGAGCATTGTGCTTAATTTATTAAAGTTTCTTCATTAACGGGTTCACCTATGTACTATGCGAGAACAAGTTTCGTGAGGAAGTAAAGAAAATGTTTGTATGCCCTTTCGCTACCCTGATCTATCATTAAACCATAAAATACAATAAAATCTTTCAGTTTCTCTCCTATCCCGAGTCTCTCAGTGTGTATAATTCTCTATCACAGGAACATAGCCACAGGAGTCAGCCATTCATCATCCTGAGTATATTCCATCATGCCTTACAAGGCTCTGGTCAGACTACATTTGGGGCACATAGAACATAGAACATAGAACATAGAAAAATACAGCGCAGTACAGGCACTTCGGCCCTCGATGTTTCGCCGACCGAGGCCTACCTCACCTACACTAGCCCAATAACCTCCATATGCTTATCCAATGCCCGCTTAAATGACCATAACGAGGGAGAGTCCACCACTGCTACTGGCAGGGCATTCCATGAACTCACAACCCGCTGAGTAAACAATCTACCCCTAACATCTGTCCTATACCTACAACCCCTTAATTTAAAGCTGTGTCCCCTAGTAACAGCTGACTCCATTAGCGGAGAAAGGTTCGCACTGTCAACCCTATCTAATCATCTTGTACACCTCTATCAAATCTCCCCTAAACTTTCTTTTCTCCAATGGGTAGTGCGCGGATTTTTCAGCCCTCCATCTCAGAAACTATATATTGAAACTGGCGTATGCTCAGGGAAGATTTACGAGAATGGTGCCAGGAATGCACGCCTTAACATATGAGGAAATTTGAGGATTCTGCTTTCGTATTGGATGCAGGTTAGAAGAATGAATTCGGATCTAACGTAAACATAGACAATACTGAATGCCCTGGACACAGCGGATATTGGGAATATGCTTCCATTGATGACAGAGACCCGAGGGCATGGACTTACAGTAAAGCGAAGACCTCTTTGAACGGAGAGAGAAGAACATCTCAGAGAGCCGAGAATTTGTTTTCTCGCAGAAGGCTGTGGATGCCGGTCATTGAGTATATTTAAGATGGAGATACATGACCTCTTGAATATCAAAGGAATTAAGGGTTACAGGTAGTCAGTGGGAGAAAGGGTTTGAGAAACTTAAGTACCATAATTGAATTTCAATACAGATTCAGTTGGCTGAATAGTCTCATTTATGTTCCTATGTCTTATGGTCTTATGGATATCATGTCTGGTGTGTGGACCGATTCAAGTTACCAGCCTTTGTATCGTATCCTTTAAAATATTCACTGAAAAACAATTTATCTAACTCAAATTTAGCACTAACAACTGACCTGGGATCAACAAACATTTGCGAAGTATGTTTCAAAGCTTAATTACCTGTTGTGCATCTAAAAGATACCTGATATCTCTCCTGAAGTGTTTGACTCTCATTCCAAGTCCATAATTCCTATTGATAGGAACACCAACCAGTTGGTGAGCAACCTAAGGTCAACATCCATCAAACATAGTTTCATTGGTGTGCTTTGCGATTCGTAAGTTGCACACAATGTGCAGCACGCTTTTCAATTAATGATTTCACGAAGTCCACAAATTTAGTGGCACATAAGTATTTTCAGAACTGATTGCAGGAGATGGATTCTGCTATTAGTTTAATCCAGGTTTGACAGCCTGACGATATTAGGTTTCATGAGGTTTCTCAAGGTCGGCTACTGCACAAAATACCGAGGCATGTGAGTAGGGGTGATTTAACATTTTGGATCGGAAATTGGCTAGCTGAAAGAGGACATTGTTTGTTGATTGATGGGAAATATTCATCCTGGAGTCCAGTTACGATTGGGGTCCAATGTTGTCATTTAGATAAATGATTTGGATAAAGACATATAAGGATGGGTTAGTAAATTTGCGGATGACACTAATATCGGTGGAGTTGTAGATAGTGACGAAGAATATTGTAGGTTACAAAGAAGTGTGAGGCGTATCACTTTAGAAGCAGTAACAGGAATACATGAAATGGGCTAATGATAAGATTCTTTGTGGTGTAGCTGATAAGAAAGTCTTGGTGTTCAGGTACCTAGACCTTGAAAGTTTCCACCCAAGTTCATTGGGTTGTTCAGAAGGAATATGTTGTGTTAGCTGTTTTTTGGTACAGGAATTGAGTTTCAGAACCATGATATCATGTTGCAGCTGCACAAAACTCTATTGCAGCCACATTTGGAGTATTCCTTATAGTTCTGGTCACCGCATGATCGGAAGGATGTGAAAACTCTGGAAAGGGATCAGACAGGATTGACGAGGAAATTGCCTGTTATGGATGGAAGGACTTGGGAGGAAGCTGAGGGACTTGAGGCTGTTTTCGTTCGAATGAAGAAGGTTGAGAAGCGACTTAATCGAGGCTTATAAGATAATCACAGGAATATCTAATTCGTCAGTGAGTTCCAATTTCCTCGGTTGGCGTTAGGGTGTTGGTAGATATTGATCAGATTTCAGAGATAATTTCTTTACTCAGAGAGTATTCGGGACCGGGAACATACTGCCTGCAACAATATTAGACTCATCAAATTTGAGGGCATTTAAATGGTCATTGGAAAGGCATATATACGAGAATGGAATAATGTAGGTTGGAAAGGCTTCAGATTGGTTCAATAGGTTGGCGTACCATCGAGGACAGGAAGGCCTGTACTGCACTGTAATTTTCTATGATCTATGTCAGTTTATTTTTGTTGATTTCAGCAAGCCCATTCGAGTCAGCTAGACAATATTGTGGAAATGATCCTGATTCAGGGCTCCTTGACCTTTTATCTAAATGCATCTCTGGTTTTTCTCCTTCATTCAAGAACTCCCAACAAGACCTCCATTACAAAAAAAGTGTGCACCTCTTTAAATGTTAATCCTCTGCGTGTATTTATGTCTGTGTTTTTGTCTACAGTTCCAAGTACAATAGACAACATTTTATCAGATGGGGGTGGGGGCGGCAGAGGTGCGTGCAGTTGAATGGATTTTGATGTATTTTAAATGGTGCAATCCACTCTCTTCTGGCGGTTCTACATCACTACCCAAACCAAGGGTGAAAACCATCAGGGATTACATCACAGGAATCATAGCAGCGTACATCACCATTCAACTAGCATCAACAACATTCCACACAGGTAACTTTGAGAAATACAGAGGTGGTCAGTATGATTGAGCTGTTTCCAAAATGCGAAAGTACCTGGATATGAGAGATCAGAAGGTCCTACCAGACCAAACTTGTCACCACAGCGAGCACTGGAGACAAGGACATTGAATGCCCAGCTGTATTTTCCCTTCCATACATAACAGTAGAGTATTGTTTTTCGTATCTGTGTCAGTTTTCATGTGTGCACAAGGATGTTCTGGTAGTGCATTGTTGTTAAAGAATCAAGTATCTATTCATTTTAACGATTTCTGATTCGTGTGAAATGTAGAATCCTGGTCTGTGCATTTTATTAGCCTGATTCTGGAGGGCTCTGATAAAATAGTTCACTTTAGGGATGACTCCAGTAATTTCCCCAGTTTCACAAAATTTCCGTCTATCTCTGAATTAGCATCTTTATCTCTGGCACTGAAGTTAGAGTTATACATGTCCATCCCTCAGGTACTGTGAGGTCAGTCAGAATCAGCAGGTGTCTCGACTCGAAAAGAGACCACTGCCTTTTGAAGAAAGGAGATCCAAAGTTATGCAACATTCTGAGAGAATTGTTTCCCCCCATTTCTCTCTTAAATCATGTCTCCACATTTGCAGCTATTGCCCTTAGGCTTAGGTTCGCTTGCCCGCCAAAACACAAAATATAGCCCTGAAGAAAATTCCAAAGGGAAGTCCTGGAATACAGGATCCTTCGTCAATCACCTGTCGCTTGTGCAGCTCCTCAATTCGCCACAAGGTGGTGCCATCATGCCATTTTAATTGGAAGTTAGCAACAGGTACAGACAATTCCAAATGAATTCATTCGAGCTCCACACCAAACTCCTAAAGTGCGCAGAAATGGCCACACAGTGATAGTCACACATATAAACACAACCATACACAAGCATGCACACACAGACAGAAACACACAGAAAGACATACCTCAACAGCATATCTAATACACACAGACACACACAGACAGAAATAAAAAGATGCACACATAGAAATACACAGATACAAAACACACATGGTACATGCACACAGAAGCATATATGTTTGGCTTAGCAACTATAAACGTTGGCAATTAGGAAAACAAATGTAACGTTAGCATTTATTTCTAGAAATTGCAATGCAAAAGGAGTACGGCACTCCTTCCATTATATAAGGCTGTGGTCAGACCGAATTCTGAATATTGCTAATATTTTAGTGCCCCGCCTCTATGAAAGGATGTGTTGTCTTTGGATGGGATACAGAGGAGGATTACAAGAATGATTCAGGTGATGAAGAGCTTGTCATATGAGGAACAGGTTAGGACCCTGAATCTCCACTCAATGGATTTAAGAACAATAAGAGGGCTCTTATGGAAATTTACAGAATACTGAGAGTCCTTAATGGAGAGACTGGGATGCGAGGGCAAAGCCTGAGAGAGAAAGATGACCCTTAAGAACTGTACTCAAGAGGAATTTGTTCAGGAAAAGGGTGGTGAATCTGTTTAATCAAATCCTACAAGATGATGCGGAGTCCAAGTCTTTAGGTTTATTTAGGATAGAGATAGATAGGTTATTTATTGCTAGGGATATCAAGGGTTACAGGGAGTTGGCAGGAGTTTGGGTTTGAGCGTAATATCAGCTATATCAAATGGTGAAACAGACTGGAAGGGCCGCATGGTTTACGTTTGCTCCTATATATGCTTTACTCGACTTCCTTTCAGTTTCCAAACTATTTGTACACCCATCTGTACTCCAAAAATGTCAGGGTTCAACTTTGTTATAATCAACAGTAAAAATAATGCATTAATGCTATTTGAAGAATATTTCACAAGGTTTGTATCTCTGTGTTTGTATAATTGTGTATGTGTGAGAGGGAGACAGAGAGAGAGAGAGAGATAAAGAGAGAAATATGCAGAGAGAATGTGAGTGATCTTACACAGACCCCTGTGGAAGAATTTACTGCAATGTGCAGTCAGTTTTGTTCTTCATGTTGTACATAATAGAAATAAATATTCACATCGAATCAGTCAGATGAAGCATACCATTTTAACGTGTAAATCGATATTTCAGAATAGTACGGTGCCCTTCTCTTATTAAACGGAGTGCAGTCACACTATGGAATAAAACTACAGTTTCAACAGGGAGAAAGATATCCTGAAATAATTCTATACTGGAAGTGCCGTTGAAATGCAGAGTACAACCACATCACATTGTTACATTAGGAAGGACACTATGCCTGTTTTCATTAAGCAATATCTCGTGAACTGGAGTCAGTGGTGAGAATTTGCACCTGGTAATTACATGCCCATGCTATTACAGTGTACTGTGAACCTATGATAAAGAAAGAAATTGAAAGGTGGTGGTACAATGATCTGACAGACAGTGAGAACAGTTGTCAGTGTAAAAAGCTGTTACAGAAACAAGCAGCAAGAATAACTTCTACAGTAAGTTCAACAAGAAGGCAACTCCGAATAATACGTGAAGATCGAGTTATTCAACTAAATTCCTCTTATAAATAAAATTATTATTTAGAGTTTCACAGCTTTTGACAGACGTTCAATGAACAACTGCTTTCATCGACCTTTATTTGTATTGGATTATGTTTCAAATATGTGGAATCCTCTTGCTTTTTACCACTCTGTTCTCCGCAGAGTTGACTGGAGAAGATGGAGTAAAACAACTTCCTTTGCGGATTGTGGGAAGTAAAATTAGAATTGTGTCCATGACCTGTTCCATTCCTATCACATTTACGAAAATATATTGGCAAAGACAGCTCCCGAATCAAACAATTCAGCATCTGATGACGGTCACAGGAAATGACGATCAAGGCAACATTACCACCACTTCAATCACAGGAGACTACAAAATCCGCACCAGGACTGTGAGAATTGCAAGAGTTGTGATACTGCTACCTCCCTCTCCACCAAGTGGACATACTTCGCAAACCGATAGTGAATCGTCAAAAATGCTGCGTAGAATGGGAGCTGCACTATGCTGATTTTGAAGTATCACTGCTACTAATTCAGGACTCCTAAAATCCGAGTGTGTGAGGCATGAGGGCAAGAAACAATAGAAAATATGGATCAACAAAAGTTAAAAATGGTCATAAGTGAAGACATTTAGATGTGCTGCTGGAGATGAAGTAATAATATATTTGCAAGCCTGCAATATCGAAGAAGTAAGTATAGTAATAATACTTGCAGGAGGACATAATAGTGAAAAAAAGTATTGAAGGATAAATGCAAGAAAGTGCAAACTACTGAATGTGATGCACAGAGGTTAATGATCAAGTTAACTCTCAAATGGATTAAAATTGAGGAAATATGTTGGTATTTTCTTCAACGTCATTCATTTTTCTGTAATAGTTACGTAACATAATCGTCATAATCAATATTTCTGAAAACTTCACCTTTGATATTTTCTCATAAATGAATTGTTCAGAAATGAACAAAAACGTCCAGAGCGACACTGAATGCAAAAGTACGTCAGTTAAACAGAAAGTTGAAGGCTAGATCTGCAATGGTTCCTCGAATTCGCGCTGATATCTGATACCTTTCATTTGAATACACAGCTTTAAAGTTATAATTGCTTTTTTGAAAGAGAGTAATACTCTCAATTTAGTGAATAAAAACAATTTATTTATTTCGTGCCTTTCATGATACCCAAAATGTTTCATCGATATTACAGGAGGCTGCAGAATTTTGGGGGCACAAATTGGTGGGGTGAGTACAATTGGGTGGGCTGCAGATTAATGCAGAGTGGGAAAAGTGAAATGGCACGAAAAGGGAAGAGAATAAAAAAGGGCTGAGGGTAAAATAAAACAAAACAGCGGGGTGAAATGGTGGAGAGATTAAAAACTAGAGGGAAAAGGTGAACAGATGGAATAAGGCAAAAAGGTAAAACAGGCATAATGGGAAACAGATCGCCAACTGAAGAGCAGGCGAAAAAAGGGCAAAGGGGACAATACTGAAGACAAAAGGTAGAGAGAAAAGTGGCAGGAGAAGAAAGGCAGAAGACAAAAAGGACAAGGAGACCAAAAAGAAATAAAGTACAAGAAAAAGACCGGGAGGAAGATAAATTAAAACGAGCAAGAAAAGGGACAGACAACGAAAAGAGAAGAAAAAAAAACAGACAGGGTCAAAGAGACAGTGACAAGGACACACACACACACACACTCTGAGAGACAGGGACGAAAATAGAGAGAAACAGACGGGGCCATGAGGTAGAAAGAGACAGGTTCCAAAGAATGGGCTGCCAGTGAATCACACAAAGAAAGAAAAACAGTAAGGGAAGGAAACAAAAGGAAGGGCTGTCAGAGAGAGAGAGAGATGGAAATAGTGTAAGAGAGAAAGAAGAATCAAGAGAGAGGGAAATAGGGAGACAGATAACGTTAGAGGTTATTCAGAGACAAATGGTGTTAAGGAAATATATAAAGAGGTCAAAGAAGAGTACTAGCTGTTTTGGTGGCTCTCATGATCTCAATGGCCCATGCGAGACAGTCGTGGTTCGTGGGGTTTCTTTCATCCTCTCTTGCTTAGAACAGGGTGAACGTAAAGTCTGGGACAATCTTAGCTTGTGCAACTCTCCCCACCAAACCCTAAACACCCATGTCCCTTACCATTTAAATGTAAAAGATGTCAAACCTAACAGTATCCAAAACAGTCCATCCAGATGACACAGGGGTTCACATGTCTCTCTTCCAATCTAGTTAACTGCATCAGGTGGTACCAGTGTGGTCTTATCTATAATGGGGAAACCAATCATAAAGTTATAGGTAATAGTTCAACGAGCATTGCAGCTAGGTCCTCAGGCACTGGCTGAACCTTCCAGTCACCACCCACTACAAGTCCCCCAACCAGTCTCTGTCTGACATGACATGACCTTCCTTGACCTCCTCCACAACCAAAACAAACGACAGAACAAATTAGAGGAACAACACGTCATCTTCCGCCATGCAGTTTAGAGTCCAGAAGACTCAAATTGACTTATCCAATTGTAAATACCTTGCCTCTCGTCCACCCGTCTCCCTTCCCAGCCCCTCCCTAACACTTCCACTGCTGCCTGACAACAACCAAATTCATTTCTCCCATTTACCAGGTCATATCACTACCTGTCTTTACCTTTCTCCACTTCACTCGAAATGGGAAACAGCACAAAATAAGAGGAACCAGAAGAAAACCATATAGAGGATAGACTCCTCAAGTAATAGTGATTGGTCCGCAGATGACGTTAAATCGTTGATACCAGTCAGTTGCCAAGCGAAGAAACTCCTCTTAATCTCTGAGGAAGCGAAAACTGTCTCTAATCTGGGTTGAGTCACTGGTGAAATGCCTGAAGCGTAAAAATAGAAGTGTGATGTATACAACCAAACCAATACAATATACACGCTGGCTTCGTTACCAACAGTAATTGTTGTGCAATCCAGTGAGTCAGAACAAAAAACTCCATTTTGCGTTTCACTGATCATATTTATTCGTATACTGTTGATGCATTCTACCTATTTCATACAGGAACGAATGGGAAAGATTGAAGTCTGCAACATATTCATTCACTAAGGAAATACTGTAACATTAAATTCCACTTGCACGGCAAAATATAGTGTACCCACTATCTTCAGGCACGTTCAATATGCCAGATAAGGTACGAAATATTTACTGAGGAGATTCGTAAAAGAACATGTTGATGAGTGTTCAGACTTCTGAGATCGGTTTTCCACTAACGTGGATGAAGAAAGGAAAATGGTTCCTGTCGTGGAAGTTAAATTGACTCGACTCAACTATTAGCAAGAGAAAAAAAAACTTCAGTATTTTTAACCTCTGCATGCAGAGGGACCAAAGCACTTTGAAAAATTGCTTTGTGAAAGAGCACTTGAGCATAATTCAGAAACTCTTCTTATAACATTCTTATTACGGTCTCAAGGACAAAGACTGGGAAAATTCAACTTGTTATTTTGTCATTCCTTTGTTGTGGACATGCTGTTCTTATATTTTCCTCAGCTCAAATCTGAAATTGACTGCTCACAAGGCCAGTTTGAATGTTTACAAACTTCTGCACAGACAAGCTGTCCCTCGACTGCAGACTTCAGCATTTGAAACGGTCCCAGCCACCACTTCGCTTTCCAGTTTTTCCTCCTGAAGTCTTTCACTACCATACAGTCTCCATTTTCTAGATCGTGCAGCTTCCCTTTTGCTGGTTGGGGTAGTGCTGCTTTCATTTGATTCTTCATTTCAGACAAAAGTGTAACGAGTTCATACAGTAACACAACGTTCATTCCTCAAAGTGACTTGTTATCTGTCTTAACATATGTCTTGGGTCAATTCCTGTATTGGGCGGTCTATCAAACAAAATCTCAATGGACTAAGATTAGCTCTTCCTTTCCTCCTGGATCTTATATACATAAGCACAATCGGAAGTTTCTTTTTCTATGTCACCTATGGTTCCTCACAATATTGTGTCAATTTATTTTTTAAAGTAGCATTTTCTCTTTCCACTGCCCCACCGCTCGCTGGCTGGTAGGCACAGTGTTGTCTCATGATTAGTCACAAATAATGGCTTATCTGCTGTAAGGCATTATTGACAGTTGGTGTCCCATTGTCACTACAAAACATTTCAGGGATGCCCTTGTATCTCCAAAACAGGTAACTGGTGTACTTTCCACATATAATATCGAGGTAGGCATTGACTTATATGCATCATCATTGCACTGAATATATGGTCCATGCTCTGCAATCTAAGCGCTCAATATGGGGTTGGGACATTTTTCAGTGCCCGTAAGGTTAGTAGAAGAGATTAGCACAAGCGAGTCTTCATTGCCAAGGGAAAGAGGGTTACCTGTACCTTGTGGGCTGCCCACCTCCACCTCAGCCTTCCCCTGTCTCTCATTCTGCTGCCCAGCCTCCTGGGCCGATTGGGACTGATTTTGCGGGCACTGCCTCGCCCAGTGGTCCACTGCTCTGCAAACATAGTTGCCACGACATCTACCGCTGCCAATGCCTCCTCTGTTCTCTTTATTCTGCAGCACCTCCATCCAACGTCTGGGCTACCATCTGCATCATAGTAAGCTGAGCTTTATATGCTTCTTCCATCTTCAATTTCCGCTCATCCTTCAGCATGTATCGCATATTGTTCTATCAAATTTAGCTTTCCCGTGACCCAAGTAATACATGTGTCTTTTATCTTTTTCGCTATTTCATCCTTCATTCCATTGATGAAGCTGTTCATCAGATGTGCCTCATACAGCGTGATTTATGCCACCGTTATGTCTTCAGGTGGTCTCAGTCCACTATGGGCATTATGGACTTCAGTGAGGCGCGTAAGAAACGAGAAGATGTTTCATCTTCTCGTTGTCAACACATTGCTATTTTGGTCATGTCCATTCGCACTGGGAATGATTCCCTACAGCCGGTGGCCAGTGCTGGAACAAAAGCATTAAAATCGTTGTTCTTTTCTACTTGTGGGTTGGCTGCTCTGGCATGGACGTTTGCGGCTGGCCATTTATTACTCCTCTTGGGCTTCTTGCTTTAATCTGTTGCGGGTACGAGATGCTACCGGTGATTCAGCAGACCCTGAGGTGTCAGCTGCCGACTGGCAACCTTCGCCAGGCGAACCTTGGAGGAGGGCTGTAAGTCTCAGAGGGCAGTCATAAAGGTCAGGATCTGAAACAGACATCAGACACTGTACAGTTTCAATTGGTTGTTTTCCACGCGTCTGCATGTGTGCTGATGTTTGTACACGTAATTGATCTATCTTTTACTTGATCCTTTGTCTGATATCAGCCTCAGCCTTCCACACGTTACAAGCACTCCAAATCACAACTTCTATTTTTCCCTTCCATTTCACCTTCTCTCTCTCCTCCAACTTCGACCTCAAAATGTCTAACTGTCTTTTACTAAAACTTCCACCCTCCAGAAACCACCTTCCTTAATTCACAATTCTAACTGCTTTAAAGACGCTGGACCGAAATTATTTAGCCTGTACTGTAGTTTTGGTTGGCCATTACATGTCCTCTGTGGACCCTCTTTTTATTTGCTCTTGCCAGAGCCCATTTTCCGCGTCACTCGAAAGGTTTTCAGGTCTCTCTCTCTCTCTCTCTCTCTCTCTCTCTCTCTCTGTACCGTTATCATTTCCCTTTTGCTTACTTTTGACCTCTAAAGGTCTCCTCTTGCATTGGGCGCGTCCACCTCAAAGTCTTGGTTTTTGTAAACCAAGAAACCAAGTACCCCGTACGTCTTTGCGAGTCCAACTCAGGCAGTGTTTGTTCCAAGTCAAAAACCACCCATGAACTCACTGTATCTTAACATTCTAGAGCGGGCAATCCCCTTCCGTTGCGGTTTTGCTCAAATACCATGGCGAGAGTTCACTGAAACCTTTTCTTGCTTTATTTATTCACTTTGAATGCGTCTCTGTGATGGATTACTTAGGCCGCGACTCTTACCCTGACCATATTCGATTCGAACTCAGGCGCTGGGGCGATCCATAGATTCCCAGTCCTCTCACGTAAAGGGACCATTTTAGCGCTCGAGATGAAGTGAAAGACCTTCAAGCTGCTGGAACCTACACCTCCTGGGAATCTTCAGAATCCCACCCAGTCGCAGCGTCCAGAGACGAGCCCCCAAGTTTACTGTCGTGGAAATTAAATTGACTCGACTCAACAGTTCGCAAGAGCAATAAAAAGAACTTTAATAATTTTAACCTCTGCATGTAGAGGGACTAATACACATGGCTAAAATGTCTCATGCAAGGGCACTTGAGCATAATTCAGAAATTCTTCTTATCATATTTTATCACGGTCTCAAGGACAAAGACTGGAAAAAACTCAAATTGTTATTTTTTCATTCCTTTGTCGTGGACATACTGTTCTTATGTTTCCCTTAGCTCAAATCTGAAATTGACTGGTCACAAGGCCAGTTTCAATGTTTACAAAGTTCCACAGAGACAAGCTGTCTCTGGACTGCAGCAGTCAGCAAAGTTGCAAATTGCCAGAAAAGTTTTGAATTTCGGAAAACATTTCAGATTTGGTAGAAATGTTAAATTTGGTAATTTTCCATTACAATTCCTTTGAGATTGGATCGTGCTCTTATCTCTGACAATCAATTCTCATACAAGCAGGTCCACACTGATACAAAGGTGCAATCAGGCGTAACTAAAACAAGCTAAACACTCTCGCCCCTTTCTTTGAATTAGACATTTGATCTGTATTGTGCATTGGTAATACATTCGGTATCAAAGAGACTCGGAGTAGGCCACGCATCTGTTTGAGTCCGTTGTGCCATATTATCATGGATTATCCTCTATATCAATTTCGCTATTTTCGCTATTTTCATTCCCATCCTTTTGATGTGTTTTTAGAAATATCTACCTTGACATAGCAAAGACTAGATTTCGAGCAGAAGCTTATTCTGAGGTTCAGAATATGCGCCATTTTACATAAAATATTCCCAGCAGCGGGCATTTTTCATGATCAATGGCCACATATTTTCAGGGAAGACCCTAGCACAGATAACATAACATCATTCAGTATTACCCCTCATCAAAACTAATCAGAAGTTAAACCTGTCAGAGTGTTAGAAATGAATTGAAAATTTTGTGCACCAAGCGAATACTTGCTCTGTTCATCAGTTTACTTTACACTCACAGGGAGTACTGCAAACAAACGGATTCGTGAATAATGCAGAAAATTTTATGTGAGGCAGATCAGCAATGAGGACCATGCTTGAAGAGCCAAGTGGCTTCCTTCAGCTCAGATACTGCGTTCTTGCAGAAAGATCTGTGACGTAGGAGACTGCATTGAAAAACAGATTGGGTGTCACCTGGTAATCACCAGGAATAAACCAATTAGCACTGAGGCAGGATATAACTCAACATCAAATATAAGTTGAAAGGACTCGGCTTCAGCTTCGTCTGTGAAACCTCGACCTTAACCTAAACGTTTGAGTTTCAATTCCTTCTGTTCAAACCCACCAACTACTCTGCAAACATGTCTGCAGTTACATTTTATATATTGACTATAGCGGCAGTTCTCTGCACTGGTAAGTTCACCAAGTTGCAAAAAATGTTGACTTCTCCTTGATATATACACTTGACCTCCCATGTAACAGTGTTTTCATTGTACTTGCAATATGTTCTGTTATCTCTGTGACACATTGGAATAAAAATATAATTCAAAACTGAACTCACTATTATTTTGAAATTTCTGCAGGTGTTAATTCTGCAGATTCGGTCTCGCAGGAGCCAACTACAACAAAACAGTTTGAACGAGAATCGGTAACCATTAACTTCAGTTATTCAATCAAAGCAGCTAATTCATATTCCATACAGCTGTACCGTCAAGGCACGGGTGAATCTGCAACATTCTTGATCTACATCCTTCAATCCGGTTATGTTTTCAGAACCAAAGGTGTGGGGACTCGGTTTTCCGTATCGTTGGATATTACAAAACGTGAGGGGAATTTCACCATCGACGAGCTACTTCTGTCTGACAGCGCAGTGTATTACTGTGTGCTCAGAGACACTGTGACAGAAACCAGAGGAAGTCTCGTACAAAAACACTCCTGTAATAGGGCAAGGTGAGTGGAATCGGGTAGATGGTAATTGTGTGCAAACTACTGAGAAGACTAGGAATTCCAAAATTATCTTTTAAAAAGCATTGATTTGAAATGTATACAAATATTTAACAATCAGAGAGTGACAGGTGCAGCATGGGGGAAGCTTCTTCCGCTCCATTTATATCAAATACATTCTGTACATGATGCACATTTGTTATTAAATGATTTTTAATAATTTACGAACAAAAACCTTTGTAACAAAACAACTTCCTGAAATATCGAAACTGACACTGTTTTCCAGTCGTGAATGAATATGTAACTGCAACACGATTGCACTGCAGTATGGGTTAACAAAATCTCAAAATAAATGCTTTTTATTCACGTCCTGCTGAGTTCTCATTTCCAAAAGCACTTCTCATGTTTTAAAGCACGAATGCTTTTTTTTCAGTTTGACTTTTACATTCAGTCAATATTAAGAAAACAAGACAAAATGTGTTTTTCCTCTCGGATTATTACCATTTGTGGATGCTGCTCCTTTCTCAAGGTTAGGTTGTCTTTTTTTTTATTACAGGGTTCAAAAAACATTTCGATTCCGGTTTGTTTGTTTTGTATGGGATCTAGGGCCAATTTGGTTATATCTAACAAATACTGACTGAGATAAAAGAATTTCAAGTTTTTTGTTAAAACAAGTATTTGTACAATGAAAGGATATAGCCAGTTCTCTCACCTCTGCTTTACTGGTTTCAGCAGTCTGGCTGTTCAGAGCTGCTGGTCAGTTTAAACCGGAGAATCCAAAGGAACAGCAAAAATACATCAAAGTTTCATGATAAATATCTGTGCGTTCTCCCTCTCTTGTAAGAATCTATGTCTTATTTTACTGTTTTCCCAAGAGGGTGTTTGTGGCGACTGCATTTGTAACAGGATGATTAAGTTGGCATTGTCTGCTGAGATTTCGGAGAGTTTAAATCATTCGGTTCTCTTTTGTTTGTGTTTCATAAATAAATTCTGTTCTGTTTAAAACCCGAGGGATTTTGATCACCTGCGTCACTCCTGGAATATCCATTTGTACACCTGCTCAAAATAACTAGAAAAGTTAGAATATGGGCTCCCTTGAAATCCCGGGAGGGATTTGGCCGGGGCCATTACACATGAACATCACGGTTCATTAAATTCTTATAATATCCCGAATATACCCCGCCCCCCACCCCCTATTTACTTTGTTGTATTGTGGCTTCTTAGTTTTTAAAGTGTTAATGTTTAATGTAAGGAAGTGATCAATCAGAGTAATGTAACTTTTAGGGATTTCTTGGGTTGCCCTCTGTACTGTACTCCCGGAATTCAAATCGAAAATTATTTGATCTATTTATTTTCAACACAGTGTATATGGTCCGGATTAGTGACATATCAGTTGCAGATTTTATTTACTCAATGAACAGAAGTGGTTAATTCCCACAGAGTCCCAAATAACCAACAACAAATTCGGCATTCACACGGCCAGTACAAATACTTGAATCGGGATTTGTTGTGCAGCATGTTAAATGCTGTTTATGTGATTGTCCTCCGGAAGTTTTCCTTCATATCAATGTTCTGAAGTGCCAGTATCTGACACGTTCTTATGAACAGCTCTCAACAGGCAGCAGCTGTGACCCAGAAACCTGCAGCAGTTATTACACGTGGCTCTTGCTCAGACGCTTCACTGTAAGACGCATTGCTCATTAATTGACGGTAGTGTCCGGTGCCAAAAGCTCAGAGAGAGTTAATTAGCACGACTAGTACAACTGTTGGACAGCATCAGAAAACCAGATCTGAGCGAAATCCACCTTCACTTCAGCACGAATGGACAGTGAACTCCGGCAGTCTGGCTGGGTTCTGAAGGTACCAGAGTAAGTAATAACCATCGCCAGTGTGGTTGCAGCTTAAAGTGGCATTTTCTCCCTCTGTCTGTGCGAGTGAGGACACCCGCTGGATCACAGAAACTCCATGGTTGAAATCTGACACACCAGGTGAGAGGAATGGAAATCACTCATTGAATGAACCTGTGGAAGCCATTTTCTTTACTATGGCTTCCCACCAGGTGAATGAACCATTTTGCTTAAGTGCCGCTCACTCCAGCAGAACAATTTACTCGGTATTTTAGCTGTAGCTTCATGTTCTTGCAATGTTCTTGTAATTGTAATTGTTCTATGTGGCTGATGGTGGCCTTCACTGTTGAACGTTATGTGGATATTTGCTGCCAGAAACTGAAGACCGGATACTGCACGGTGAAAACTGTACTGCTAGCCAAATGAATAGTTAGTCAACTGAGCAGCATCAAGGAAGTTCATTTCTAACACAATTCCAGACTCTTAAACATCCTGAATATCATGCCTGATTCTCTGGTATCGGGTCTAGTTTTTACACGTCACGTGCCTGGCAGGGCGACCACAACTGGACCACATTTCTACACCATTTCTGTCATTCCTTCTCATTCAGTCCTCCAATGATGTGATCGTCAAACATATCATTGCAGTCAGCCAAGCCCGAAGGAGATGTTTCTGAAATGATAACCACAAAGACCCGGAGCTGTGCAACCACAAGTTATCAATTTTTCTGTACTTCGTTATCTCTCTAAGCTTCCTCACTCCGTAGATCAGTTTTGCTGGAAATAATCGGTACGTACATATTCCAGATGAACTCAACATAAATGGTCTGGATTTCAATGACCGCAGTAAATCCTTTCAGAGAAGATGAATATCTTCCCAGTACACAGCTCCTGCAATAGTGTCTAATTGATAATCAAGAAAAGGTTCAGAGCGGAGTCGAGAAAACTGATATTCAGTTCTAATGTCACCGTCAATTCTTCCATGAAACTATGAGAAATAAATAACATTTTCAAATAACTTCATTGTTCTCTCCTTCTTTATGCTGTTTGTTCTCGATCCGGGTGGCTCACCTGAAATTTATTTTGTTCACGTGAATTATAATGTGGAAGTTTCAAATCTCACTTTAAAGATATAAAATCAATAATTCAACCACTTACAAAACAATACAATGCCGATAGCCAATGCAGCACGGACATGACGTTGTTGGAAATATAATCTCTTCAAACGAGACTGAGGTCCATATTGACTTTCGGATCACTTCGAGGGAATGTCTTAAATGTGCAACGTAAGGAGGTTTGCAAGATGTGGACCGATATTATTTCACAATTGTCACTGCAGAAGTCGGTTGACTACTCTTTGAACGAAATAGAATGTGGATGAAAAAGAGAAATCCTTTGCTCTTAAAGAAATCAATATTCGCATCAAATCTGCTGCCTTACTGAAGGCTGGAGTAGTGTAGTAAATATTTTCTGAAGGTCATTTATAATCGTATTAAATGAAAATTCTGTGATCGTGTTTTGTAATGATAACTATATTACTTACCAGTTTCACAGCAAACTATTCATCCAGTTATTGTTTCACGAGATCACAAGAAACATGTGGGTAGTTAGAAAAAGTGTAAACACAGTACAGCGACTCATTGCCTAAGTGGTGAGTGATACGGTTGCACGGGTTTGATTATACCATCGAGCTACTGCCTGTGTGGAATATTCACGTTCTCCCCGTATCTGTGTGGGTTTCGTCCAGGTGCACCGGTTTACTCCCACAGTCCAAAGATGTTCAGTTGAGATGAATGAGACCATAGTGGTCAGTGGTGTGCAGATTCGGTGCACTAGTCAGGGGAAATACAGAGTAAGGGAATGTGCCTGGGTGAGTTACTCTTCGCAGTGTCGCTATGGATTTGTTGGGCCTACTACCATCTTTTCACACTACACGGGATCTATGAAATCCCTGACTAAAACTGACACTTTCAGGTGTGACTGAAGTGCCAGGAAATGAAATGACTGCAGAACATGGAAATGTTACTCCTTTATGTACTCAATGAGGCATGTTTATATACTTAGTGCAGTTCTTGAATTGCACCACAAAATATCGTGCAATTTAGCAAAGGATGCTGAGGTAGTGATATGACACTGGATTAGTAACATTTCAGCAGGGTGGGTTAAAATAGCAAATGGCAAAACATTGAATTCGGGGATAAACAAAGATTAGTCTAATGATAGCCAAATAAGCACTACTTTTTGTTAATTAAATAATAAAAAAGACACATCTAGTTTAGTAAAGTCCTTTAGGGGAAGAATTATCTGCTCTTTCCCAATCTGGCCAAGTCTTAATTTACTTTCTCCAGTGTAGGATAGGCTATTATTGATACAGACCAAGTATCAAGTATCAGACCAAGTCTTAATTTGCTTTCTCCAATGTAGGATAGGCTATACTTGATATAGAAAATACAATAGATTGGAGCAATTCCAGTTGAAATTATGCTTCAACCATTGCGTGTGGAACAGGGAGGAGGTGAGGGGGTAGTTGCAGCAATTTTTGCTCTTACATGGGATGTGGGGTTGGTGTTATTGGTCAAGGAGTGGTCTCAGGTGCCCCGGCGAAATGCAGAGGGGGGAATTGAACGAATGATGCGTTTTTCTGAGTGTTCTGTTGCAGTTATCTGTAATCACGGAGAATAATTCGTTGAATGAAGACACTTATGGGATGAAAATTGAGAACAAGGGGTGTGCTTTTGACGGCCCCGTTAAACATAGTAGCCTGGAATCCACAGTTATGAAAGAAGAAATCCATGTTAATAAGAGAGAACGCTCTGTCAATAGAAGGGGAGTTCTGGTGAATGGGGATTGTTTATTCCTCTCGAGCACTAAGAATCTGGAAGCTCTCAGTCCATCCTGGTGGGGAAATGAAGGTGTAGAGGGGAAGAACAACGTGAACAAAAGGCAGCTATGACTGGGAAATAGGACGTGACAAAATGGCCAAGGGCATCAAATGAATCATGGATGCAGGTAGTCAGGGTCCAAACATGCGAGAGAGGATGGAGTCAAGGTAGGAGGAAATTAGTTCTGTGGGGCAGGAACAAGCTGGTACAATGGGCCGACAGTGGCAGTCTTGTTTATGGTATTTGGTGCGGAGTTGGGGTTGGATTACAGCATGAAAAATTAAAATGTTTCGCAGTCAATATAATGTGTAAACTAATATGGCAAGCAAATTCACATCATATTTGAGAAATGGCAATGAGGGAAGACGCAATTTTCCAATATCGATACAATCACGACTTAGCATATTCAATCAGTGGAACTTTCAAAATAATTGTAAATGGCAAAGCGGAATGGCAGAGTTCAATTCAGTCGTTTGGCAAAAAGTGAATGAGGTCATCAACATTTTCGATGTTGCAAATGGAAGACATGGAAACTTCAGTTAATTAGGTTGTTCATTGAAATGTAGCTAAACTGCTTGTTGTTCACGAATTGTCCCTTTGGAGACTCATGCTCAAAATAAATGAGGCAAGATTTGAAATTGGCAGAAACTGCAACTACAGATTCGGGAACGTCCTTAACTTCTGAAAGACGATGCATGAGCCAGTCATTGCCCCTTTCTTTGCCATTTGTTATCCCCTTCTCACTGTGATTGGTGCCCTTGGTAAGCCTTCAATCACAGATAAGTTATCGTTTATGTCTGTAAATCACCGAATGTGTTCTATGTTATCTTTTGTGGTGGGTTACATTATTGTGTAACTTTCAGCGCTCTTTGAATGTTAGGAGCTAGTACCTGCCTATAGTATGCATAGGTGCATTATATGTTACAAAGCTTTATGCTGAATATGCATAGAAATTGTAATTTCATTGTGCAACAGTGCATGATATTAATTAATGTTTCATAAGCAATTTCTAGAAATTCCATTTGCTATGTTAGTGAAATTTACGTTGTAATACATGTTTTTGCATGAATATTAAACTGCAAAGTTGTTAAAAGTCAAGTTAAATTCCAATGTGGTAACATACGAGGTGCTTTTCGTGTTTTCTGGAGAAATTTCTATCTTAGGTTCGTAAATCACGAATTAAAATGCATTATTAGAACGAAATTGTTGTAGTGGACGAGCTCAAATTAAACCTACATTTAATGATCACAGTAATTTTTATTGCAGGATGGATTACAAACTAATACGTTTCTGATTTGTAGTGTCATCAATATTATGTCAGAAAGTGTTTTGGGATTTGTATGCAAATTATGAGTGTTCGTAAGAGATTTTAATTTGTTATGGAATCTATTTATGTCATTAGGAGATATTTGCCCATATTTGCATTTCGTAAAGGAATGTGGCATTAAAAAAAAGAAATATCTAATGATGCCAATGAAATTAATGTGGTGTGTACCAAATACCATCTTCAGTCATGCGCCTTGAAAGAGCAAAAGTTACTATTGTTACCGAGTCTTGTCCATATGTGGCAGCAGACAGGCAGAAATCTGGTTGATGATAAACTGATGTTTGAAATAGCCGAGCAAGCCATGATTTGGAGAGAAAAGGAATAAGGGACACATGCTGGTGCAACTGTGGACAATAGGTTAGATGATAATGAACAACTTCAAGAAAAAAAGAGAAAGATAAACAATGAGGGGCGACATTGAAGACGGTTTCCAGAGATTGCTACGTATATAGATAAACATATAACCACTGATAGGTTGATTGAGAGGTATGAAACGCGATATTGTCGAATTGCAGATAAATTGAACTTTTACGGTGTGAGGAGTGATCCTACTTCTGGCTGTAACTGAAAATTTAAAGCTTGGGGTTATTAAAATCCGGCACTGCCAGACAGGAAACAAACATATTGTCTTGAAAAGATGGATGATATTATTAATAAAGATTTGGATAAGACAAAAATATTTTGTGTTTGATTAAACTGGTGAGCTTCACAATGATTTGACTCAGTGGAAAGAGAACTGAATTTGCACTCTACCCGACTGGACTGAAGAACGTAAGTACAAATGATTAATTCATGACTGAATGTTGAATAAAATCAACAACTTTGTAGTAGTAGGACTCATGATGTAATAAAAGGATGTACGAAGATGGTGAGCTGAGGTTTTCAGTCACGAAATAGATAGGTTAATTAACTGGTGATTGGGATTCATTCTGTCATATATCTATCTCTACTATCCTTATAGCAAACTTGTTGGCGATGGTGGTCCTGTGTCAAAGAAAATGTGGGCTGTCTCTCTGCATCACATTTTACCTCGTGGCAATCACAATAGCGGACTTCCTTGTCATTATGGCTGGCTGTGTGCTAAACCGTATTGGTGGCATCTACTTCAGAAACAGTATCCTGTCCACGACCCCTGCGTGTACAGTCACCAGTGTGATGGTCTATGCTACACGAGATGGCTCTGTCTGGCTGACAGTGGCGTTCACCATTGACCGTTTTGTGGCAATCAGCTATCAGAAGCTGAAGATCAGATACTGCACCAAGAAAACTGCAACTCTGGTAATAGGAACGATTTGTTCTCTGAGCTGTGTCAAGAATGTCCCTTTCTACTTAGTCTCTCAGCCGCTGTACATTGTGGACGGGGTGCCCTGGTTCTGTGACATTCTGTAAAAAAGAAATATCTAATGATGCCAATGAAATTAATGTGGTGTGTACCAAATACCATCTTCAGTCATGCGCCTTGAAAGAGCAAAAGTTACTATTGTTACCGAGTCTTGTCCATATGTGGCAGCAGACAGGCAGAAATCTGGTTGATGATAAACTGATGTTTGAAATAGCCGAGCAAGCCATGATTTGGAGAGAAAAGGAATAAGGGACACATGCTGGTGCAACTGTGGACAATAGGTTAGATGATAATGAACAACTTCAAGAAAAAAAGAGAAAGATAAACAATGAGGGGCGACATTGAAGACGGTTTCCAGAGATTGCTACGTATATAGATAAACATATAACCACTGATAGGTTGATTGAGAGGTATGAAACGCGATATTGTCGAATTGCAGATAAATTGAACTTTTACGGTGTGAGGGGTGATCCTACTTCTGGCTGTAACTGAAAATTTAAAGCTTGGGGTTATTAAAATCCGGCACTGCCAGACAGGAAACAAACATATTGTCTTGAAAAGATGGATGATATTATTAATAAAGATTTGGATAAGACAAAAATATTTTGTGTTTGATTAAATTGGTGAGCTTCACAATGATTTGACTCAGTGGAAAGAGAACTGAATTTGCACTCTACCCGACTGGACTGAAGAACGTAAGTACAAATGATTAATTCATGACTGAATGTTGAATAAAATCAACAACTTTGTAGTAGTAGGACTCATGATGTAATAAAAGGATGTACGAAGATGGTGAGCTGAGGTTTTCAGTCACGAAATAGATAGGTTAATTAACTGGTGATTGGGATTCATTCTGTCATATATCTATCTCTACTATCCTTATAGCAAACTTGTTGGCGATGGTGGTCCTGTGTCAAAGAAAATGTGGGCTGTCTCTCTGCATCACATTTTACCTCGTGGCAATCACAATAGCGGACTTCCTTGTCATTATGGCTGGCTGTGTGCTAAACCGTATTGGTGGCATCTACTTCAGAAACAGTATCCTGTCCACGACCCCTGCGTGTACAGTCACCAGTGTGATGGTCTATGCTACACGAGATGGCTCTGTCTGGCTGACAGTGGCGTTCACCATTGACCGTTTTGTGGCAATCAGCTATCAGAAGCTGAAGATCAGATACTGCACCAAGAAAACTGCAACTCTGGTAATAGGAACGATTTGTTCTCTGAGCTGTGTCAAGAATGTCCCTTTCTACTTAGTCTCTCAGCCGCTGTACATTGTGGACGGGGTGCCCTGGTTCTGTGACATTAAACCAATCTATTATACTTCGCCCTTCTGGAAGGTCTACGACAAGCTAGATCAGATTTTAACACCACTTCTCCCTTTTCTTCTCATTCTGCTTCTCAACACATTAACTGTAATACACATCTTAGAAGCTAGCAGAGCCCGCAAAAGACTTTGGGGTGAAGGTGACCGTGCAGACCCTGAGATGGCCAATCGCAAAAGATCCATTGTCTTGCTCTTTGCCATCTCGATCAGTTTCCTCCTCCTTTGGTCCACTTATGTTGGACGTTACCTTTACGTGCAATTGGTAGGTGAAGGTTACTTCAACGGCTTGGATTCCAGTAACCCTGATATTATTCTTCAAGAAACGACCAACATGCTACAGATACTTAGTTCCTGCAATAATGTCTTCATTTATGTGGTTTCCCAGACCAAGTTTAGAGAAGAGATGAAAAAGCTGCTCATGTGTCCTTTCACTACTATCACTAATTTTACATGGTGAAACCTTTCATGGATAACAAAATAGAGACATTTCCCGATGCCTTTTCTCTTTCATCAAAGAGGCACAGTTCATCATGGTATCTCTCAAACGAGAATAAGAAAGGATCCTGGGCAGGCTCTTGTACTCATTAACTTTGAGCTCTGATGTTTACTATTCGAACGATTGAAATCTTCTGAAGTTGTAGAGGTTTTAGATGTGATAATAATCCACAGTTTGCGTCTCTGAACACAACTTGAGGACTCCAAGTGTTGTCAGGCAGTGCTTTATAATCTATCTACGTATGTATGTATGCATGTATCTACTTATCTATCTCTTAATTTATCTACCTATTACATAAATATATATATGTATTCATTCATTTTTTTTGGTTAACCGATTAATTAATGTATTAGTATTTATGCATGTTCCTTTATCCATTTATTTTTCAATGGTTTTGGAACTATGGCTACTATGTATTTGAACATCTGGAACATTATTAAGAAGAAGACATCAAAAAGTTGGTTCAAGCGTTTCAATTTGCCTCATCAATGATTCATTCAGATGTATTGATGTCTGTTTACGTGCTCTGCAATCAGCATTAGTTTGAAAAATCCAGGAACTGTTAGTCAATTAACAATATCAAACGTAGATCTTGCTTTTTCTGCCTTACCTTTGCAGCTGTAACAATGATTCCTCGTTCTTTTCAATCACACTATGTGAGTCGTATGTTGTGATCTGCCTCCATTGCATGCAAAACCAAATTTTTGCATTACTTTAGTAGATATGATAATAATAAATTAATTCAAATCAAGCATCAGCAGTCTCTTCCCAATTGCATCATAATCACTCAAATTCATTTCAACTCTTTCCGTGAATTAGGTGTTATTTACATCTTTGTTATTTTGTTTCAAACTAATTTAGATTTGATGCTTTTCTTTTCTACCGAGTGTGTGTGAGGTCAACAGAAGTGGCACTTCAAATTCATGTCTACATCTGAAACTAACAGATTGCTATTTTGCTCCTCTATCTATATGAAAATCTCGTGGTCAATTTGATTTGCTGAGTTTTAGAAACTCATGCATCAACTCCAAATCTGTTGCCGTTGATTTGATTTTTTTTCCATGTAAGTCATAATTATAAATAGGAACATTTGGCCCACTACATTAACGTTTCAAGTGTGATTTGACTCCCTTCAGAACTGTTTTGAATGAAAGTACAACTGACCTCGAAACATTAAATTTGTTTCATTCTCTGCAGATGATGGCAGATCTTTTACTTCTTTGGCGATGTTTCTGTGTTTGCCTTTGATTTCTAGTATCGATTGCATTTTTCTATCATTTAATTCGTTTTATGTAATAGGTTAATCTTCGGAACGTTGGTGTGGACTTGTTGGGCTGAATGGGCTGTTTACACGCTGCAGGGTATCTAATAGAATCTAATTCCCCAATTTACATGTCTTCTGATCTCAAGCTTCAAGAAAATATTCGATACGTTTTAGCATTTATTAAGAAAATAAAAAATCTTTAAGATTGATATATGGGATATAAGCTATAGCAGAAGAGGGTGTACAAGTCAACATGCTGAGTTATTGTCAAGATCACTCCTTTTTCCGGGGTTACGATTCAGAGCTTGCATCGACTATTTCTGGATAAAATTCCCAGTCAGGAAATTGAGAGTTATTTCTTTTGTGTCAATTCGTCAAAAGAAATCGAAATGCTGATTACAAATAAAATACAAAAATGCTAATCTGCCAGACTCAGTTCAGTAAGACATTGGTATTGTCTGAATGGAAAATGGCAGTGGATAGATTGGAAAACTGCCACCCACAAACACCCTTGCAAGTCATGTGCCATTCTGAGTTGGAACTACCTCTCCGCTCCTTCAGCGTTACTGGATCTAAATCATGAAACTCCCTTCCTACTCTTAACATGGCAATACCGACATCCAAGGTGGTCTAGGATTGGAGAAAGCAGCTCTTCAGCTCTGCAGTAATTAAGGAAGGGCTATAAATCATGCCCTAATGGGTGACGTCCATTTACCAGGAATCAGTGAGTAAAAGTTGCAGTTTCTAATTAGAAACCTGCGGTTGACTGGGAAGAAGTTCAGAGCAGGAGAGAGGGAGTGGAAAAGTAAAAGACAATGATGACTGGAAGGCACGGGGCAGGAAATGACCGTGGAGCTGATGCTGCAAGCCTCAGTGTAGGGTTCGATTTTACTGTCCACTACTTACACTGGCTCACATGTTCATTCTGACCAATTAACCACAATTAACCGCCCTTTATCGTTAATTCCGCAGTTGAAAATACAATTTCGAAACCAGTGCAAGGGCTGATTATCTCTTTCTGTGATTTTTTCAGTGGAGAATGTTCTGTTGCGAACGGTCCAATTTTGCAGAAGCAGAAGGTGATTAAAGTTTACGCTGAGCAGCATTGAAGCAAACAAACAGCAGATGAGAGAAGAACTGTGCAGTTGAGGAAATGGCTTATCCAGTGTGCTCCATTATACAACCATGGCTGACAAGTTTCTCAACCACATTCTCCACTTTCTCCCTGAACCTTCGATCCTCTTGATAATTAAAAATCTAAAGATCTGTCCCTTAAATTACTCAATAACCTGGCCTCCACAGAGTTTTCTAGCAACGAATTCCATAGATTCAGCAAACTCTGACTGAAGACGTTTCTCCTCATCTCCATCCTGAAGACTCTTGCCTTTACATAAAGACTCCACCCTCGGGTACACGTCTCTTCTGTTCATGGAATCGACTTCCCAACATCCTCAGTGTCCAGGCCGTTCAGTATTCTGTATGTTTGAATTAGATCCCCACTCGTCCTTATAAATTTCTCGAATAGAGACCCAGAGTTCCTCATATGTTCAAAGTTACATTCCTGGTTCATTCTCCAGGGCACACTCCACGGCCAGTACTTCCTTCCTGAAATAGGGAACCCATAACTGCTCACAATATTCTAAATGTGGTCTGACCGGAGTCTTATAAAGCCTTAGGTATATGCGCTGCTCTTATGTTTGTATTATCTAGAAATAAACGCCAACATTGCATTTTCCCTCCTAACAACAAACTCAACGTGCAAGTTTCCCTAAACAGAATCCTGGAATGGGTCTCCCAAGACCCTCTGAATTTCAATTTTCGGAATTTCCACGCCATTTCGAAAATTGTCTGTGCCTCTATTCTTCCAGCCAAAGTGCGTGACCTCACACTTCTCTGCGTGCGTGCCATCTGCCAGTTCTTTGCCCATTTTTCTAACCTGCCTAAATCCTTACTGCATGCTCACGCAACTCTCTTTGTATCATTTGCAAAATTAGCTAGATTGCCTTCAGTCTCTTCACCCAAATCATTAATGTGTAAAGTGAAAAGCTGTGGGCCCAAAACTGACACTTGGAGAACATCACTGGTCATTGGCTCCCATTTGTCTTTTATCCCCTGTCTCTGCTTTTCGCCAGACAGCCACGCTTCTATACATGCTATTAACCAGCCTGTAACATTTATTTCTAGAGAATGCAAACATAAGAGCAGTGCGTATATCTAATGCTTTATAAGACTTCGGTCAGACCACATTTAGAATATGGTCTCTTATCTTATTCAATAGCCTCCTGTGTGGCACCTTTTCAGAGGACTCCTTGAATTCTAATTAGATACCATTAATTTTCTCTCGGTGTTAAACTTGTTCCTTACAATTTCAAAAGAATTTAACAGATTTGTCAGGCATGGCCTGCCGTTGATGAAACCATTTTGATTTTTGCCCGATTTTACCATGCACTTCTAAATATTCAGAAATGCCATCCTTCAAAATGGACCCTAAAATGTGGCCAAAGGTGTCAGGCGACTCAACCTGTAATTTCTCATCTCTTGCCTTACGCCCTTCTTAAACACAGAAGTTACATTTGGGATTTTGGAGTCCTCTGGAACCTTCCCTTTTTCTAGTGATTCCTGAAAGATCATTCCTAACGTCTCTATTCCCTTTTCAGCTCTCTCCATCAGAATTCCTTCTTCAGTCCACCAGGTCCAGGTAATTTATCCATCTCCAGATTTTCTCGCATCTTTTCCGTGGATATGACTACCATATACACTTCTGCCTCTTGGCACTCTTGGATTATTGAGATTTTCCTTCTGTCTTCCACCGTGAAGACCAATGCAAAGTAATTCTTTAGGTTCTTCCCCATTTCTTCTTTCCCATTACTCCTTCTCTGGCTACATTTTACAACAGCACGTTAGCTACTCTTGCCTCACTTTTGTCCTTTATACATTTAAGAACATTCTTGATTTCTTCTATATTACTGGCTAGCCTAACTCATATTTAATCTTCCCCCTCCTTTTTTCAATTTTCGGTGTCTTCTGATGGTTACTTTAGACGTCCCAATCCTCTGGTTTCCCACTGAGTTTCGCTCCCTTATATGATTTCTCCTTTGATTGTATGCCTCACTTCCCTTGTCAGTCACGGTTGCTTCGTCCTCCCTTTCCCTTAGTTTTTCTCGAAACGAATTTTTGAATTATTCCCACAAAACCTGCCATTGCTGTTCCGCTCTCTTTCCTGTTAGTCTCCTCTCCCAGTCAGTTATGGTCAGCTTCTCCCTCTGCCGATGCCTTGATTCAACTAAAATACTGTTACATGTTTCCCTCTCCAATTGCAAAGTAAATTTTGTCATATTATAGTCACTGCCTGTCTTAAGAACCTACTGCCCCGAAATGTTAATTCTGAATTCTCTTCACAGATGCTGCGAGACCTACCGAGCTTTTGCAGAAACTTGTGTTTTTGTGACTAATTTATATTACCTGCAGCCCTTTCAATTTTGAAAGAGAAAACACTCAGGGCCACAGAAGACTCATTGTTATGCTGTGCACTAGATTTCAATGAGAATTTGATCAAGAAGATGATCAGTAATGGGTTGTTATCTGTCAAACCAATAAAGATCGAGGGCCCTCTCACCAACTCCTTCTCTGCCCTCCAAACCTCCCACTGCTTCAACAGGATCCCAGCATAGCCTAACGAAGCAGAAATTCAGATTGGTATAGAGAAGCAGGAAGCAGTTAGACTGACAGAATCCCATGCTAGATAATGTATTTGGTTGGTCATTGAGCCAGACTGTTCACATCGCCTCAGTATTGTTTATACCTCCTGAAACAAATATACCACAAAGGACTGTATTATGTTAGTGAACTATGCCACTATAGTTAATTGACTAGCATTGCAATGGAATATATTCTCCGTTCTCGATATAGTGAGCAACTTCTGGTCCGTACCTATGGAAAAGGAACCCCACAATAAGCTGGCATTTGCTGTTTGAGGAAAGCAATTCAGGGACCTGGTAATGTCAGGAATTCCACAATAGTTTGGCCATACTTGATCGATGCATGGCTGATATTGTGAATCCAGTTTACCTGACTGACACTGATTTCTTTTTTTATCTTTCTGTATGCAGATGACATCCTGACAGACACAGTTGGTGAAAAATTCAGTACAGTAACCAGTGACGTCAGACAGGCAAGGCGTCAAATTACTCCACGAAAAGTACAATTGCGAATACAGGAAGTAACATATAGGTAGTTGGGACATCAATTTAGTCAGGGGCAAAAATAATCCCAGCAGGGTGCAATACAAAAATTATTGTATACGCACTCTGTGAACGATGTAAGGCAAAACTTAGGATTGTTTATTTATTCTAGGAATTTTGTGGAGAATTAATCAGAATCGACAGATCACTCATAAACCCTGGTAGGGATGGGAATGTTGGACTGTCAAGGGAAAGAGCAGAGTGTGACCTTAAAAGGAGATAACCTTTGCTAGGTGACAGCAAGCCTTTGACCTAGAGTTAGTATTATCAGGTTGCCAAAAGGCTTTTTCAGATTTGTTTTTGTGATAATGAGAATGGAAACTAAACAGCAGTAAGTCAAGCGTGTGATGATAGTATGAGGTCGGTAGCATAGTATTTACAAAATAGAGGAGTGATGCAGCCAGACTTTACCGGTGTGCACAGGTCTGGATTGCGTTACATGAGCAATTTTAGGGTACTAACCCAATACTCTGATGAGACAAATGATGAAGCCTCATAATTATGTGATTATATTTGAATCATGAAAAGTAAGGCAATGTCACTGAAGATGAGCATATACAAATAGTCAATGTTTTGTAAACTCAGTTCAGTAAATCCAGCAGCTTTCATGGTAGGGAATGAGATGGGAGGCCTGAGTTTGAGATAGGGCATGATAATATGTTGACCTGAGGTTGGAGAAGGTGCATCACCTCGTCTCATGGACAGCTCGACGAACAGGTTGAAGAGTTGATGGAAGCAGCGAAATTGTTTCATAAAATAACTGGAATTAGGATTAGAGCTCAATGAAAGTTAGAAACACTGCAACAATGGGGTAGTAAGTTTGCCAATAAGCCAGCTAAGATGTTTACAGAAACCGAACAGACATTTGTAAAACTGGCAGTCACAATTTTCAGAAAAGCAAGAGAGGTAAGTTAAAAACAAACTCTTCAAGAAACAGCCACACAGAAAGAGAAAAATAAATGGGAAATAGTGTGGGGTAATGACACGGTAAGACAGAGTGTGCGTGATGATGGATAAGGTAGTTTCGCCACACTTTATATGAAATACATTATTAAAACATGTCATTGCCTAGCCCACGTCGGGTTGGCTAAAATGCAATACTCGGTGACTCATTGTAGTTGATGGCCTGAAAGAGAGGAAGGAAAACATAACAATATTCCATCAGAGATGCGCAGTCCACACTGCCTGAGCCAGATGGAACAATCAAAATAAGATTGACCTACTAGCCAAGATCCATGGACGTACTGGAAGAATAACACATGGATATTATGCGAACCATATCCCAATCTCAGAGAAGAAGGGCTTATGTCCGAAACGTCGAATCTCCTGCTCCTTGAATGCTGCTTGACCTGCTGCGCTTTTCCAGCAACACATTTTCAGCTTAATAAACTGTCACCAAGGAAATAATCACTGATCAATCTCTGGACACATGACCAGTCAAAATCTTTCAATTTGTGTTTTGTGACATGTGAGAAGTGTATGTAACCTATAACGTCAATGAACAACCAGTCATCCTTGCAGAAACCCCTGATTAGAACAATGTGCTGTTTACTCCAATAAACTAGCTATACCCAGAAGGGTTCAAAGCAGGGCAAGTTAAATGCGCAGAATTTGCAAATTGCATCCCGGGGCAGAGCATTATTATTACTGTGCAGAGCTAATATAAAACGATGTGACAAGAATTGATGAATCTCACCATCAAGCGAACTGACATGCATTTAGAAGTGCCAAAGTACTTGGCAATGGAAGTGCTATCAATTCCACGTGTGACTATAGACAGGGGAAAGTTTGGGAAAAGAGCCAAAGAAGTCATTCATCAATAGTCTGAACATACAAACGAGATTAAAACTCATACAGTTGACAGCGAGTTATAACAATCGAAATGGCTATGTCAGATTTGGGTTTGGGGAATTAAATACCAAAATACACCCATGCATCCTGATCATATCTCATGCACAAGTAGTTGTCAAATTCTTTGTATTGATTGCGTTAATAATACCAGTACAAGCAATTTTACTCCATATAAATAAACGATAACATGACAAAATGAGAGAACTGAAGGATTCACCCATTACCCACGGCAGCAGGCTAGTGTGTATATCCTGCATATTTTATAGGTTTGCTTGGTGTTTAAGTCAACTGTCATGAGGATGGAGGGCGGGTTTTCGCAGCTCATAAATAAGTTGACAAGATAGTTGCTTCGGTCTTTTTCAGCTGACACTACATGGCCAAAAGTTTTAACAGTTCAAACCAGCAAATGTTCAAAGCTGGACTTGTGGTCTTCATTTAGATATACAGGGTTTTATGCACCAGGTCAGACCCCAGCAAATCTTTCAATTAGATAGACCTGCCCCTAATTTTGCTGGTTGATTTAAGCAGGTATGAAGTGGGTATTCCAGGAGTGATGCAAGTGGCCAAAGTACTTAGTTTTAAACATAAGAGATATTTTTATACAAGATTACTGAATGTAAAACAAACAAAAGAGAACAAAATGCGTAGAATATCTTAACCTCTGCGAACACAACTTAATGATGCTCTGCCTATTACTTGGAACCATCCCCAGAAACACTCCTTGGAACAAAAGGTAAAATCAAATGCAGTTTCTTTCAGGACAGATGCCAAAGAGAGGGAAGATCAGCCTGGGCCCGTTTCTTTCAGGCCAGCAGCAACATATCAACTGCCTGCTAAAAGCAAACCAGACGAGATCAAAGCTGAGCTGGGAGAAAAGGCCACTCCACTTTATATTCAATTGTTCTTTCTTGTAAAACTTAAAATCCTTTTGTCTGAGGCACTATCCATAAGATATAATCAAGTGGCCCTAAATCTCTTCAAACCTCGAACTCGAAAATTCTCTGTGTTTACGAACGTTCTGAAAATAAAACAAGCACAACATGACTTTCTGAAAAGAGCAGCATCATCACAAGTGTAAGATGACATTCTCCGCAGGAACAAACATGAGGGAGGTTAATCATATTTTAGTTAAAAACATTTCTAAATGCAAAAATACACGAAGTCTTGGAAGTCCTAGTTTGGCCGCAGTCCCAAGTTTGTCATTTAGTGAAACACGTACAGAAAGGTTTGATACGACAATATTCTGAATTGTTTAGCTCATCCTAAAATTGCAAAGACAAAGAACAACTCTCTCTGAAAGCTTAGTTGCATTCCCTGAGCAAATGTTCAGACGCAATAAAGAGGCATTATGGAAAAAGATAACGTCATTGACAGCGTAAACACAAAGCAACAAAAAGACCATTCGCCCAGGAGGGGGCAGAATAGATTCATAAAAAGAGAGAAGATAAACTAATTAAACTTAAGTGTAGATGGAGCTAATTCGAGCAAGTTATTTCATCCAAAGATCAAGGGAAACTGAAAAGACAGATTACAAACTACAGTGTGAAGAAATGGCTGTCCACGAGTTATTTGTGAAATCTCAGCACGTTTCATTTAATATCTTGATAATGTTATAAGTGGTAGAATTTCACTCTTATTAGTGGAATTTGAATATATATTTTTATTAAGAAAAGATAATTTAAGATCACCATTTAGTTTAAAACTCGCATTCAGTATCGAAACTAATTGGATCGTAAATCACAATTGCAAGTCTGAGGCTGGAGTCAGACAAAGGCTGTTCTCAATTTGTCAGTCGTGTCACAGTAACTTCATATTAGAGTTGATTTTACAGAAGTTATAATTACTAATAAGAATAACATCCTTCCTAACCTGCTATTGTAAAACTTTTGCAGGAATTGTAAGAGTTCTTACTGAAAATTTATGTTATTCGTAAATATTGTGATACAGCTGGCAAATGTCTAAAGAGGAAGAAAACGTTCAGAAGATTTGTAGGATCCCATGGACAGATGGTGGAGGTTTCTGGATGTGGTTAACAATGACATCGACTTTGCATGTAATCAAAATAATGCAAAAACTATAAAAACCTTACATTTCTTTGGGCAACTCAGGGTGTCAAAGACCTTACGATCTGAGCTATTTCTTTGCCAGTCTCACTTGAAAACCAGTTTAGTATTGATCTCTGGCCTCTCCCATATATGTGGTAATATAGCTCTGAATTAAAGTTGCTTGTGCTACAGAAAACATGAATTAAGATTGATCCTCGATGTTAGTCCCTGTAAAAGCAAAGATGGAAAATAACAATTTTCCCTCGAAGAGAGAAATACATCAGGGCTCACGATCAAAAAAGAATCCTGCAGTTTTATAGCACTATACAGCACAAACTGAATCCAAAACATATTGACAGGTAATGGAGCACCGTTGAAACCGAATTAAACAAAAAATAACACAATTAGCATTATTTCACACTACGCAGATTTACTTTGACCCAATGAGCTTTCTAAGCATTTTCTGTTTGTGAATCAGACTGAGAGATGTCTAGCCCGTTCCCGTCTCGAGGGGGCTGGACATTGATTTCCAAAGTATAAACTTCAGAACGTTTTTGTTAACCATGAGATTTCCCAATTTGATCCCACGTGGAAACTCTTGTTGAAGTTGTTCTCGAGGAAATGACCAACTATCAGATAATTCACTGGAATCGTGTGGAGGCTGCCGACAAACCTCTCGGGGAAATGGTTAAAATTTCGAAATAAGAACCTTACTGCACACTGTAAGGTTCGTGAGCGACAATTCAGATACTTCATGTGTATTAAGAAATGCACTCAGTTTTCCTACACATTAACACACCACAATTTAAAGTCAAAATATTTGATTCAAAACTGACACAAACCAATTTGGTCGTATCACTGCTCTGTGTATGGGACAAGAACCCAATTCTTCACCCACCGAGGCTTTGGGGAATTCATATCCAGCTGAAAATGGTCTGTTCTCTTCTGGAGTATTGTGTGCACTTTTGGTCGCCATACTATAGGAAGGATGTGGAGGCACTGGAACGGGTGCAGAGTAGGTTTACCAGGATGTTGCCTGGCATGGTAGGAAGATCGTATGAGGAAAGGCTGAGGCACTTGGGGCTGTTCTCATTGGAGAAAAGAAGGTTTAGGGGAGATTTGATAGAGGTGCACAAGATGATTAGGGGTCTAGATAGGGTTGACAGTGAGAAACTTTTTCCTCTAATGGAGTGAGCTGTTGCTAGGGGACACAGGTTTAAATTAAGGGGAGGTTGGTACAGGACAGATGTTAGCTGTAGATTCTTTACTCAGCGGGTTGTGATTTCATGGAATGCCCTGCCAGTATCAGTAGTGGACTCTCCCTCTTTATGGTCATTCAAACGGGCATTGGATAAGCATATGGAGGTTATTGGGCTAGTGTAGGTTAGGTAGGCTTCGGTCGGCGCAACATCGAGGGCCGAAGGGCCTGTACTGCGCTGTATTTTTCTATGTTCTATGTTCTGTGAATTATCCTCAAATAAGTCAAGGTACAGATCGTGTAATCACAGAGTAAGCGTTTTCTTTTAAGGCAAAATTGTCAAGAACGATTTTTTCTCTTTCTTCAGGATCGTGTATCTGTGGTGACTTTATTGCAGTGAGCTCTAAAAGTTGAGCAGGTAAATATATTCAGTCGGCAAGGGAATACTAGGGTTATGGGGAAAGGCAGAAAAGTTGAGTTATGGATTATGAGATCAGCCTTAATCTCATTGCATAGTGGAGTAGACTCGGTGGGCGAAGTGGCTCAATCTGTTCTTGTCATTTCGATTCATTCACTGCAGGAAACACAGTCTCTGCCCTGCTCGTGGTGGAACCGTCCTTATGGAACTAATACAGTTCTGTTTTCAGTTCATTCTAATCCCAGGATGTTGATAATGCTGAATCTGACGAGAAATTGTATTTTTTGCCCATTTCTTGCTCTTGACACCATTTGACTCGGTTAGGAAATCCACTTCACTGTTCAGAGTTAATGAATTTGCTGAGACTTTGTAGCTCTCCTGGCCTAATCAGGTATGAATAGCAAATTTCTTTTGTTACAGGCTAATGGAACTATATTCTTTCTTTTTGTTTCATAGAATCATCAAATCCCTACAGCGTGGAAACAGGCCTTTTCAGCGCAATAAGTTCACAAGTCTGAAGAACAACTAATCGAGATCCATTCCCCCTCCCGTATATTTGCCCCTGAATAATGCACCTAACCTACGCATCTCTGAACGTTCTTGCCAATTTAGCATAGACAATTCTCCTAACCTGCATATCTTTCGAACTGTGGAAGAAAATCAGTGCACCAGGAAGAAATTCAGGCAGACACAAGGAGAATGTGAAAACTCTACACAGACAGTCGCCCGAGGCTAGAATCAATAATGGAACCGGATCCTCCACTGTGAGATAGCAGTGCCCATCAATGAACCATTGCTCTTGACAATTTTGTCTTAAACGGAAATGCTGGTCCTCGCCTACCCTTTCATAACAGATATAGTTAGTTATGAATTCTAAAACATTCCATTGAACATGGAACATCGAACATAGAACATAGAATAGGACAGCACAGTACAGGCCGTTCGGCCCTCGAGTTTTTCCTGGACTTTAATCCTTATCTAAAATCAGTCTAACATATTTTCCATGAGCCGATCCCAGAGTTGCTGAAATGTCCCTAACGTATCTGACTCTACTACCATTGCTCGCGGTGCATTCCACGCACCCAATACTCTCTGTTTAAAGAACCTACGTCGGACATCTCCCCTAAAAGTTCCACCAATGATCTTAAAATTATGCCTGCTCGTTATAGCCATAACCGACTGGGGAAAGGTCAACGCCCATCCGCTCTACCTATGCCTCTCATCATCTTGAACACCTCATTCCAAGTCAGATCTCATGCTTCATTGCTCCAATAAGAAAACTCCCAGCTCCTTCAACGTTTCTTCGTAAGACACATCCTCCAGTGCAGACAGAATTCTGGTAAGTTCCTCTGCACCCTCTCGAAAGCTTCTACATCATTCCTATAGTGAGGTGATCAGAACAGAACACAATGTTCCAAGAGTGGTCTCACTAGTGCTGTATTAGCTGCAGCATAACCTCGCGGCTCTTAAACAGAATCCCCTGCCAATGAAAGCCAAAGACACCATACTAGTTCTCGAAAACCCTATTAAACTGTTGGGAAAATTTTAAGAATGTATGGACCTGGACCTCAACATCCCCCTTTACCTCTACACTGCCAAGGATCCAGCATTTAAACTTGTGTTTTTCATTCAAATTCGACCTTCCAAAGTGGATCACTTCACACCTTTCCTGTCTGAATTTCACTGCCAATTATCAGCCCAGTTCTGCATCTTGTCAATGTCGTGTTGCAAACTACAAACAGCTCTCCGCATATATACCATGTCACCAAACTTCGGGCGAGAGTTCACTGAACCCTTTTGTTGCTTTATTTATTCTCTTTGAATGAATCTCTGTGATGGATTACTTACGCCATGATTCTTACCCTGACCCTATTCGATTCGAGCTCAGGTGCTGGGGTGATCCACAGATTCCCAGTCCTCTCACGCAAAGGGGCCATTTTAGCGCTCGAGACCTTCAAGGTGCTGGCGCCTGCACCTCCTGGGAATCTTCAGAATCCCACCCAGTCGCGGTGTCCCGAGACGAGCCCCCCAAGTTTACTGTCGTGGAAATTAAATTGACTCCACTCAACTATTAGCAAGAGCAAAAAAAAAGAACTTGAATAATTTTAACCTCTGCATGCAGAGGGACTAATGCACATGGCAAAAATGCCTCATGTAAGGGCACTTGAGCATAATTCAGAAATTCTTCTTATAACATTCTTATCATGGTCTCAAGGGCAAAGACTGGGAAAATTCAAGTTGTTGTTTTTTCATTCCTTTGTTGTGGCCATACTGGTCTTATGTTTTCCTTAGCGCAAATCTGAAATTGAATGGTCACAAGGCCAGTTTCAATGTTTACAAAGTTCCATAGAAACAAGCTGCCACTGGACTGCAGCCTTCAGCAAAGTTGCAAAGTTACAGAAAATACTTCAATTTTAGATTTCACAGTTAATGTTAAATTTGGTAATTTTCCATTACAATTCATTTGAGACTGCATCGTGTTCTTGTCTCTGACAAGCAATTCTAGTGCAATCAGGTCCACACTGATACAAGCGTTACTAAAACAAACTAAACACTCTCACCCCCTTTCTTGAATTAGACGTTTGATCTATTTTGTGCATTGGTAATACATTCAGTAACATGGAGGCTCGGAGTAGGCCAGCTATCTATTTGAGTCCGTTCTGCCATATTATCATGGATGATCCTCTATATCAACGCTATTTTCGCGATTTTCATTCTCATCATTTTGATTTTTTTTAGAAATATCTACCTTGACATTGCAAAGACTAGATTTCGAGCAGAAGCTTATTTTGAAGTTCAGAACATGCCCCATTTTCCATGAAATATTCGCAGCTGCGGGCATTTTTCATAATCAGTGGTCAGACATTTTCATGGAAGACCCCAGCACAGATAACATAACATCATTCAGTATTACCCCTCATCAAAACTAATCAGAAGTTAAACCTGTTAGAGTGTTTGAAATTAATTGAACATTTTGTGCAACAGGCGAATACTTACTCTGTTCATCAGTTTACTTCACACTCACAGGGAGTACTGTAAAGAAGCGGATTCGTGAATAATGCAGAAAATTGGATGTGAGGCAGATCAGCAATAAGGGCCATGCTTGAAGAGCCAAATGGCTTCCTTCAGCTCAGATTCTGCGTTTTTGCAGAAACATCTGTGACGTAGGAGACTGCATTAAAAAACAGATTGGGTGTCACCTGGTGATCACCAGGAATAAACCAATTAGCATTGAGGCTGGATATAACTCAACATCAAATATAAGTTGAAAGGACTCGGCCTCAGCTACGTCTGTGAAACCTCGGCCTTAACCTAAACGTTTGAGTTTCAATTCCATCTGTTCAAACCCACCAACTACTCTGCAAACATGCCCGCGGTTACATTTTATATACTGACTATAGCGGCAGTTCTCTGCACTGGTAAGTTCACCAAGTTGCAAAAAATATTGACTTGTCCTTGATATATACATGGTGACCTCCCATGTAAAAAATGAGGTCTGCAGATGCTGGAGATCACAGCTGCAAATGTGTTGCTGGTCAAAGCACAGCAGGTTAGGCAGCATCTCAGGAATAGAGAATTCGACGTTTCGAGCATAAGGGCTTATGCGCGAAACGTCGAATTCTCTATTCCTGAGATGCGACCTCCCATGTAACAGTGTTTTCATTGTACTTGCAATATGTTCTGTTATCTCTGTGACACAATGTTCTGTTATCTCTGTGACACATTGGAATAAAAATATGATTCAAAACTGAGCTCACTTTTATGTCGAAATTTCTGCAGATGTTAATTCTGCAGATTCGGTCTCGCAGGAGCCAACTACGACAAAACAGTTTGAACGAGAATCGGTAACCATTAACTTCAGTTATTCAATCAAAGCAGCTAATTCATATTCCATACAACTGTACCTTCAAGGCACGGGTGAATCTGCAACATTCTTGATCTACATCCTTCAATCCGGCTATGTTTTCAGAACCAAAGGTGTGGGGACTCGGTTTTCCGCATCGTTGGATGTTTCAAAACGTGAGGGAAATTTCACCATCGACGAGCTGCGTCTGTCTGACAGCGCAGTGTATTACTGCGTGCTCAGAGACACTGTGACAGAAACCAGAGGAAGTCTCGTACAAAAACACTCCTGTAATAGGGCAAGGTGAGTGGAATCGGGTAGATGGTAATTGTGTGCAAACTACTGAGAAGACTAGGAATTCCAAAATTATCTTTTAAAAAGCATTGATTTGAAATGTATACAAATATTTAACAATCGGAGTGTGACAGGTGCAGCATGGGGGAAGCTTCCTCTGCTCCATTTATATCAAATACATTCTGTACATGATGCAAATTTGTTATTAAATGATTTTTAATAATTTACGAACAAAAACTTTTGTTAAAAAAACAACTTCCCGATATATCGAAACTGACACTGTTTTCCAGTCGTTAATGAATAAGTAACTGCAACACGATTGCACTGCAGTATGGGTGAACAAAATCTCAAAATAAATGCTTTTTATTCACGTCCTGCAGAGTTCACATTTTCAAAAGCACTTCTCATATTTTAAAGCACGAATACTTTTTTTCAGTTAGACTTTTACATTCAGTCAATACTAAGAAAATTAAGAAAAGGTGTTTCTCCTGTCGGATTATTATCATTTCTGACAATGCTGTACCTTTCTCAAGGTTAGGCTGTCAAGATTTTTTTTTACAGGGTTCAAAAAATGCTTAGATTCCGATTTGTTTGGCATGTATGGGATTTAGGGCCAATTTGATTATATCTTGGAAATACTGACTGAGACAAAAGACTTTCAAGATTTTTGAAACAAGTATTTGTACAATGAAAAGGATAGAGCCAGTTCTCTCACCTCGGCTTTACGGGTTTCAGCAGTCTGGCTGTTCAGAGCTGCTGGTCAGTTTAAGCCGGGGAATCCAAAGAAACAGCAACAATAGATCAATGTTTCATGATAAATATCTGTGCATTCTCCCTCTCTTGTAAGAATCTATGTCTTATTTGACTGTTTTGCCAAGACGGTGTTTGTGGCGACTGTATTTGTAACAGGATGATTAAGTTGGCATTGTCTGTTGAGATTTTGGAGAGTTTAAATCGTTCAGTTCTCTTTTGCTTGTGTTTCATAAATAAATTCTGTTCTGTTTAAAACCCGAGGGGTTTTGAGCAGCTGCGTCACTCCTGGAATATCCATTGTACATCTGCTCAAAATAACTAGAAAAGTTAGAATGTGGGCTCCCTTGAAATATTTTGAGGGATTTGGCCTGGGCCATTACACATCATCATCACGGTTCATTATATTCTTATAATATCCCGAATATACCCCCCACCCCCTATTTACCTTGTTGTATTGTGGTTTCTTAGTTTTTAAAGTGTTAATGTATAATGTAAGGAAGTGAACAATCAGGGTAATGTAATTTTTAGGAATTTCTTAGGTTGCCCTTTGTACTGTACTCCCGGAATTCAAATCGAAAACTATTTGATCTATTTATTGTCAACACAGTGTATATGGTCAGGATTAGTGTCATTTCAGTTGCAGATCTTATTTACTCAATGAACAGAAGTGGTTAATTCCCACAGAGTTCCAAATGACCAACAAACAAATTCGGTATTCACAAGGCCAGTACAAATAATTGAATCGGGATTTGTTGTGCATCATGTTAAATGCTGTTTATGTGATTGTCCTCCGGAAGTTTTCCTTCATATCAATGTTCTGAAGTGCCAGTATCTGACAAGTTCTTATGATCAGCTCTCAACAGGCAGCAGCTGTGACCCAGAAACCTGCAGCAGTTATTACACGTGGCTTGCTCAGACGCTTCACTGTAAGACGCATTGCTCAGTAATTGACGGTAGTGTCAGATGCCAAAAGCTCAGAGAGAGTTAATTTGCACGACTAGTACAACTGCTGGACAGCATCAGAAAACCAGATCTAAGGGAAATCCATCTTCCCTTCAGCACGAATGGACAGTGATCTCCGGCAGCCTGGCTGGGTTCTGACGGTGCCAGAGTAAGTAAAAACCATAGCCAGTGTGGTTGCAGCTTAAAGTGGCATTTTCTCCCTCTGTCTGTGCGAGTGAGGACACCCGCTGTATAACAGAAACTCAATTGCTGAAATCTGACACACCAGGTTAGAGGAATGGAAATCAATCAATGATTGAGTGAACCTGTGGAAGCCAATTTCTTTGCTATGGCTTCCCTCCAGGTGAAGGAACCATTTTGCTTAAGTGCCTCTCACTCCAGCAGAACAATTTACTCGGCATGTTAGTTGTAGCTGTCTCACAGCAGCATCGCATAAATGCAGCTTATCTGTTCACGGAGCCAAAGTTTGACTGCTCACTTCCTCCTCTCTGTGATGTATTGCTCGAGCATGCAGCTTAATTGCTCAAGCGAGCGTAGCCCTGTCAATTAGTTTACCATATTTTGCCAGTGTAATGCTGTTCATCTAATTAAGGACATTTGTTCTACATTTGCAGGCATCTCTGCAGTAAATGTTAAGTGATAACTTTCACTCCTGTTCACTTTGGAATGTGGAGCATAAATTAGAGCTGAGCCCTAGAGCTGACCCCTGTTTTGATAGCTCTCAGGCCACCCTGATACTTTGCAATTAACAGTCAGCCTGTGTCTCAGCCCGTGCCTTGTTTTTTTATATATATAATGCTGTAACCTTCTACTGTACATCAGAGTTCTGCCGATCCATACTTAGGACGGTGGTCTTCTCATGGTGCACAGTGAAACAAAATGTTTAATGCTCAAGATCTGCCTCTCGAGACTTTCTTCAACAGTTGGCGTACTCAGAAGTTCCCTTTCATTACGGGGTACTGAGCGAATTTCAATTAGTGTCTTCAATAATTTGAAATGTTGCATGAGCAAATGTCAGTGTTGAGTTGGGCTGATCTAAATTACTACAATTGGTTAAGTGCGTGATCTCGACCTGAGCAGGAAGACTGTTCCCCTGAGGCGAGAAGGAAGAATGGAAATATCGCTTCAAATTAGTACATTCACTAAAGTACTTAATCCAGACCTGATCCTACAAGCTGATCCCCTGAGTCAAGACGGAAGATGGACAGATCTAAATATCCATAATTGCAAACTTCGCTGACTGCTGGGCTTGGGAAGGAATTGACCCTGGCGCCAATGTTTGTCTTGTTGGCTTGTTTTGTTCTTTGTATTTATTTGTGTCTTTTTCATTTGCCTGGAGGTGACTGTTCTGAGTACGGACCTGGGACGTGACGACGGGATAGAATCATTTTACAAGTTACACGGAAGTGCCAGCCCCGGGACAAGGCAATTTTGTCCTGCTGTGCAGGCTCTACCCGGTCCTGTTGTCCCCTCGGAGGGGACGCTGAAACCCGACGGGAAACATGCAAAATGCAATAATTACGGTGGGAGATTCCATTATTGATTTTAAGAAAGGGGCTAGGAGCGATCAGCCCCCGAAAGTTACAATCACGGTCAGCGCCCTGCGACCTCTTTCAAGAACCCTCTGACAGTTCGTATTTCGCTAAGTACCTCAAGTACTTGCCCCAAGTACCTTCACAGACTGGATCACTACTGTTGTCACTTAACGAACGAGCAGGAAAGCTGACCAGGAACAAAACGCTGTCAGAAACACGATTAGACCTCGCTCCACTTGGCCACAAATTACTAGTTCAAGTACTCAACAAGATCCTAGTGTCCAGCCAAAGGTTTTGGTAAAATCATTTCACTATTTACAGAGATTGGTAATAAAGAACTTGCTTTCCCCAGGATTATGTTCGAAGAAACCCCACGTGACAAGCATTGGACACACTTTGGGTTCCAAGCCATGCTTCAAGACACCCTGATCCACTCAAATCACCAATATTTTTAAAATTGGCAATTACAAATCTGAAGAATTATTAGTTGCTTGCCTCAGGATGTCCAGTCTTTAATGAATTTAGCCTAGTAATACGTTGTGCGACCATTGGTGTCTCCATTATATTTCCCCCCTTGGTTATGGACTAAAGCAGAGGCACGGACAACTTAGCTTGAGAATATTCCTCGAATTGGAACTCCCTAATTTTGACTGTTCGGGAATGTGAATATTTCATTACTCTTACAGTAATGGAATCAACAGAAAGCTAAAAAAATACAGAAAGTAGCGAGAGACAGAGAGAGGGAGATCGTCTCAGTGCTGAGTCATTGAAGCTTGTGGACTGGTCAACTCTTTGTAGTCTGGTTTGAATACACATTTGTTTGTTGGCGTTTGAATGTTTGAGTTTTGTTCCCTGGAGCTCACATCGTGAAATGTTGGTCTCTCAGACCTTGACAGCACTACTGTCAATTTCTTAAAAGTAAAACTTTTATGATTTCATGAAATTCTGATCAGTGCAATATGGAGGACGGCATTATAGTCTTCCAAATAAAGTCTTTTCCTGAGGTTTTTTCATCATTTGACACTAGTATAAATCTGCACTCAACTCCCCCATAATTTTGTGCTACTTCCAAAGATAAATTTCACTCCTTTAATCTCCAGGTAGTGGATTAATCAAACCACTGACTAAAGGACGTAAAAGACACTTACACTGTAACACATGGCCTCAGGTGCAGAATAATTCTGTTCCGGGATGAAAAAAGGGCCTGCTCTTTTCTTAAAAATAATCTAAACCTAACATTGAGGAAAATCACCTAATACTTTCACATTTGCACATTAAGTGGAGGAATTACAGTGAACTTTATATAATTTAATTATAAGTTGTAAAACTGCAAGTATAAAAATGGATCTACATATAACCAAACCAACGATGTTGCCTACAGAAAATGACATCAGAAGAGTCCATTTGTATGCAGACTTGTTTGGTTCCACATAATTATGAGACTGTTGCACCTCATTTGTGAGTACGGAGTGCCAGTCATTGCTTTACTCTATATCAGTTTCACTTCAATACTATGAATTGAAGTTTCAGTTCAACGCTAGTTTGTGAAACAATCATGCAAAAAATTAAGATACTATTGCTAATATGTGTGTCTTTGGATTAATTCATCGATTGTGCATCAGACGTATTTTGTACCATGTGGATATAGAAGACCTTCTTAAGGTAGCTGCAGTCATTTCACTTCCTAAATATTATAAATTGCAATGATTGATTGGAACTGCCTAAGGAACAGATTCTCGGATTTAAATTGAGAGACTGTAACCAATTAATTTTACTGCATTTCAGGGTTGGAAACTCGTGATGTAATAAATTGAGATCCATATGTCACAATTTCAGGTCAGCAACAATCAGCAGATTTGAATCTGTTTTGCGAATTTAAAATGTGTTTGTTCCTTTAATTAACAATGAAATATCTGAGTCACTTGTTAAGGTTTCATCTCCCGTTAACTGTATGGTTATATTAGTCAATGTTTTTGAATCGATTTGTATTAGCCATGAGGTCGATAATCTGTATTAATTGGCAAAATCGATTGGTTTTCATTCTTTCACACATTGCAAGAGATCTGTGTCATTGTCTCATGATTAGGCGGAAGATGGCTGGATTGATTCATGTTCACCATATTCTTTAAAAGAAATTGAACATTGTACATACAATTAGCAATAGAAGTAGAATAGAATATAATGGAAAGTTTTTTTTAAAAAAGAGAGTTGAAGAAAAATCGCTGTAAAAGAATCGAAGTTCTTCTTGGAATCCTGAGTATTGGTCTGGCATACCAACATAATATAAGGATGGGAATGACACTGATAAGGACGTGGGATGGAGATTGTATTCCAGAATACCCGCTGAGCCCGTAAAATCTCCTGATAGTCACCAGCACACCCGCAGATTGTGAGCCTCCGCTAATTCAGAAGCTGAAGGATGCAGTTTAGGTAACCAGTCTCGTAGCCGACATCATGGGGGTGAGCGGTCTGAGCCATCCTTAACCGTGACTGTCTCGGAATGTAAAGTAATGTTAATGAACTAATCCCCTTACTGCAAGGAGAATCCAGCCCACTTTGCTCAATGCGTCTGCAGGACAATGTAGATGTATAAAGCCAATCCTCGGGCTTGTCCATCGTTACGAGGACTTGATGGAAAGATTCCCCGACAATGAAGACTAAGCAGATCACTTAATCCAATCATTACAACAAGCTTTACAACAACCTGTAAGTGTTTGTGATGTACTGAAATGCAATTACAAACCTTGGGAGTCAGAAAGTGATTATTGGGAGTGGCTTGTTGGCTGTTATGGTAAATTTGCAGGCGATCCTGTCTTCAATCGAGAAGCCTTTGTTTAATGCTCTGCTTTTGCCATGTATTCCTTCTGATGTCGTGACATGTTGAGGACAAACAATATGAATTCGCCTAAGAATTTCCTATCGCAAATGAGGCGAGCTGTGATCTTTTGCTCGGATGGCCAGAGTGAGACCCAAATTACAGGTAAAACCAAATATATCTCGTGACCTTGCGATCCCTAAACACCATATGTCAAGTTCAATGATATTGTTCAAAACCAGTCAACCTACTACGGTAGAACCTACCACAGATGCCCGCCCATCGACCACTGCTGAGCAACACTTCAGTTAGGGACTTTGGAAAGCAGACAGGCACACACTGGTGCTACAACTTTGGTACTGGGAACAATACAGCAAAGACCTCCCAGGGACAAATGGCAGGCATTTACTTTAACAGTGGAAATATGGGCACTGAGGAGCAAAGTGCCCTTCTTGCTGCCTTGTAACTCATGCAAGGAGCAGCATGCTTGCATTATCCCTAAAGGAAAAGCTGAAAAAAAGAAACATTCCCGTGGTGCTTTTGACGTGGCCCACTATTATGGAGCCGTGTGAGAACATGGAGGATTTAACCTCTTAGCAACGCTGCTTTGTCCAACCAGTCTAGCAGTTGTCAAATGTTCAGTTCACGCTGATGCAAATGATACAGTCTCCGAAGGGAGTGAGTGGGTAGGTGCTGCTGCCAAGCAAGAGAAAACGAGGACGGCAGATGCTGGAGTACCAGAGTTGAAAAATGTGATGCTGAAAAAATGCAGCAGGTCAGGCAGCATCCGAAGAGCTGGAGAATCGACGTTTCGAACATAAGCCCTTCTTCTGAATGCGGAGGTGAATGTTCCTCTTCAGGTATGCACTGGATTGAATGCGTCCATTCAGGTTGACCTTTGGCCATGACGGCTGGACGGGTCACTACAAGGACGAGGTATGGATTTCCTCCCCAAGCAGGCAACCTTACACACCGAACATCTGGTCCCTTTGGGTTCTAGCAAACCTTGGTTGGAGACAATATAGGGACGGGTATGCCAGAGCTTGGTAACGTATAGAAATCACAGGTGAGTTCCCGACTGAGGAGCATAAAAAAAATAAATGGTGTGCTCTCTCGATACTCAAACGAAGCTATGGGTGAACCATGTGGGACAAATTTATATTCCTTCTTTGCTCCTGCATATTTCAACGGATTAGCTGTGTAATTGTACATATTTGGGCAAATAGGGTTCCAGAAACACCCTCTTGCTGGTGGGCCCTTTCAGTTTGCTACAATTTGATTTCACAGAATTCACTCCAGTACAAAGTGATGAATATTGTCTAATAATGGTATACGCATTTAATAAATGAATGAGAACCATCCCAATGACTGAGACTAATGCCACAACAGTGCTAGATAAGATTGAAATATCTGCATATGTAAACTAATACTCTTCAAAGTTTACATTCATGGGGAACAGGGGGAGGGGAGGGTACCCATACCTCGTCCTTGTAGTGACACATACAGCCGTCATGGCCAAAGGTCAACCTGAATGGACGCATGCAATCCAGTGCATATCTCAAGAGGAACATTCACCTCTGCATTCAGAAGCTAAGAGATTTCACTATCGGACCGACATCAGTAAAATTATCCTATCATCTTCTCTTTATTAGAGAATGTTACCCACCCTACACATTCTGACAGTTAAAATGTCTCAATTCCAGTATTATTTCTATAAATTGCCATTTCGTTTTGGTTTATGCCCCTTTATTGTTCATCAAAGGAAGCAGTGGTAAGTGTGCATGTTGGGACAGCCCAAGTCCAGAAGTGGCACAAGGTAGCTGCTTGTCAACTTTATTTGCATAGATATGGCAGTAAAACAATCTTTTATCCATAGGAGCAGAAGGAACTTTCTGAGTTCAGAATTGAACAATTCCCTGAGTGAGGACAATGATAGTTTTGAGGAAAATATTATTCAAGGGTAACAGAATGAACAAAGATTGTTTAAAAGTAAAATACAGAAAATTCTATATGCTGATATGTGTGAGTGGCAACATGTTCGGAAATGTTTGGAACAAACAGTCCGAAGTCTGTATTTTAGCCAGAATTTAAAAAACAACATGATCCTAAAACAGCGTGAAATCTTCAGGTTATCGAGAACGGATAAATTAAGAAAGGCATCTGCACTGAACGTTAAGAAATTTGGTTGCAAGTGTTTAAAACAGAGGGCTATAAACAGACTATATTCCCTCTGCAAGGGGGACTGAAAGACCAATGGGCATGCACATAACCCGTTAATGGTCACCAACTGGAATTCGTGAAAATAAACAATGGCAGCTTCACAACGCAAATGGCCATTCTTAAGTCCAAGGATTAAGGTAGGAAGGGCAGAGATTTTAACACCTCAGGAATTCAGACAAGTCTCCAAAGGTGGTGACGTTATTGAGTATCTTTCTTGCTATGAATTTAAATAAATGTCATCTTTTTAAGGAAAATGGTTAGTGTAGAAATGTTAGATACGGTAAATTCCGTCGTTAAAACAATCGTCTATTTAAAATGCAGTTAAAGACAGTGTTTGAATCGACATAGTTATATTTGCAGCAACAAGTTAGAGATATAGTGTTTGTTTGATAGTACAAGTTGAGGTGGGGCAGAAAATGCTTATATCTCGTTGGCTAAAGCATTCCAAAATGAGGTGTCGCCATATAACTTAATAAATTTGTAGTTTTATTTTGTAACTGATATGATGAATGTTATAGCAATTATTACGAATTAACTGACTCTTCTAATGTCTCCTGTGACAAGGTCACTAGGAGATGTAAAATGAATAACAGAATTTGATAAGGAATATAACCATCAGTATGGGAATATAAATTAATGGGATGGATTGTAAGATCCCTAGGTCTCGTTGTAAATATGTGCAGCCAAGATAATGACATCATGGGAGACTCGAGGACTGTCAATAGCATGTCCATTTTTGATTGGAAGTCAAAAGATTTGGATTCGTAGATCAGGGAAATAAATAAATGGCATCAATGTCCTTGTAAACATAAACGTCGTCATAATAAGAGAAAAGCTTAACACGATGTCAATTGTTAAGAGTAAATTACCCACTAAATCATTTTCAGATGCAGGGAAAGCTTGTGGTGATTTCCATTCTGCAAAAAAAACGTCTGTCCCATTTCAATTTATTTATTTTATCCCAGTCGAATATTTCACAGCTCAGCATGTAACTAAGCAAAACCTTTAACACTGTTGTTAAACGCCATTTGACCTAAAATAAAACGGTGTGCAGAAACTCTTGATTACATTTTGATCTTTGATGATGTCTCACTAGGCCCTGGTTATTATTATACCGTCACATTGTTACTGAAGTTGTAATGACACTCAACAGTGCATTAGCGGTATTGATGCAGATTGTCCAGGACTGGAAAATAAACAGCTCGGGAAGTATGTAGAGTCTGTAGTTGTTTTCTTTGAGGGTGAGGAGCTTCAGGGGAGGCTTTCTTGACTTGTTCAAGATTCTCAGGAGCCTGGATAAAATGGGTTGAACGATGGATTTCCCTTGCTTAACACGTCAGTTACTGAATTTCATAGGTTAATAGTTATTGGTAAAAAGTGTAGCGTAGAGATGAACATTTTCTTTTTTTAAAAACTTGGATGTTGTGTATGGTCTGGAAAACTCGACCTGAAACGACAAAAGAGACAGTAGCTGATAACCTGTTTAGCAAAGATACTAATACCATAAATACTGAACCTCAAAGTTCATTGAACACATATTGTGAAATGGAATTTGATTTGATGGCTCTTTTCTCAGCCAGCATAGATCCGATGGTCAGAGGGGTTTACTTTTCCTGCTGTGAATGTTCCTATATTTTATTGCTGTTCTAAATATAAAAAAAGGATAATATTCTATGCTGTAGGATGAACACAGGGGAGTGACATAATATGGATTTTTGTGAGCCGAGATCTGTGTATCTCATTGGCAAAATCTTCTTGCTCTGTGCTATAATTTGCATTGTTATTACCTTGATGGTAATTAGCTTCTGCCTGCGGAAGTGCTTTGACAAGTTTTATGACTATTGTGATACTCTCTTGCTCTTTGTCTCTTAATATTTCAACCCCGAATCATTATCACAACAGCATATGTGTCTTTAATAAGCACACCTACTTGGTCGGAGAGCACTACACACCTCAGGAACAGATAGGACTTGAAGCACATTCTCCAGACACAGAGCACTGACACTGCCACTCACAAAAGTGCCCTGGCACGTGCTAAATTAAATAGTCTAATCAATTATTATACTAGATACTTTCTGTGACTGACTCTATTCATTCTTCAATCGATCATCCCTCTGTTTATGTAACTTGGGGCACATTTGTCGTCCTCCCTGAATGTTGACATGTTTTCCTTCCTCATACCAGGCGTTGTGCCGACCAGTGGTGGACGATGCAATGTTATTGCGGCTATTTCAAATGAATTTGCTTCGATTTATGTTACGGTCGACCTTCTGCTTATTTGTATTACACTTGTTTCCTTTTCCATTTATATTGAATCGAATATGCTGGTGTTCGTACTCAGTTGGATTAATTCTCTTTTTGTATTAAATTAGAGCCGAATGTTTCCAATCTGTATGGCGCATCACTCTGTTTTATATTGACAATGCCTGTTTAATTAATAGTCTATTCTAATCAATATTTGTAACTATTTTGATGAGTAGGTGACAGTGTTGGACTGTGGTTGACAAAATTAAAAATCGCACAATACCAGTTTGTAGCTCAATAGACTTTCTGGATGTAAAAGCTTTCAGAGTGCTTCTACTTCATCAGTAACCTAGTGGGGCAGGATCAGACATTGTCTGAGTTTAGATATCAACTATTTTTAATAAGCCTCTACATTACCTCAGGAGTGTGACTTGAAAGAAATTTTGGGATTTACATACTGATGAATCGAAATCTGCAACATTCGAAGTGTCAAAGCAATCTAATTTTTTTTATTCATTGCGTAAGGTGTATGACACATTTATCATAAATTCTGTCTAATGATTCTGCCTCAATACGTGCCTGATGAAGGAGCAGCCCCCTGAAAGTTTGTAATTCTAAATAAACCTGATGGATTATGACATGCTGGTGTTTGGTTTTTAACTTTACAATTAAGTGTTATGACCATCAAAGCATAATGCAATGGACCGCATGTCATCTCTCATTGCACACACACCCGCCCCCCCACTTCCTTTCTTCCAGTTAAGCTAAACGTAATTCTCCCAATTAATCATGTTGTCACTTTTCATATTATATTCGGCTCATTCTTAATCAAGATCACCCAGAGCATGTAATATCAGATATTATATTCATCATGCCTCCATTGCCAGTGCTTTTGATATGACAGATGTAAGCCATGGATCATGCATGATAACTCTCAATGATAACTCTCTCTGAACTGTATCATGCCATGTGGGAGCTTATAGTACATCCATTAACGAGGATCAACTATTTGGAGATCCTTCCTGGATGTACAGTTTAGCAGAAAACACGGAAGAGATCTACAGTTGCACATGGCACAGAATTTGCATGCGATGGTATTTACCTCCGATACACTCTCATATAGTGCATGATTGTTCAAACAGATGTGGTATAAATGTATTTAAATACTGACATGACGTTAATGCTGAAACATTAAAATAATTTGCAATGAACAAAAGTTTAATTTAATTTGGCAACGAAATGAATAGAACAATTTAGAACATGGAAGAGACGTTTAAATTTAGAAATTCGATATCATCTCAGTACTTAAAATAAGCAGTTCCATTCAATGCAGAGTTTGAAGATATCGCTTATGGACAGAGGGTGGCCGCCAGCATTTTGCCTACAGATATAACAAAGTTTCACTTACAAAGTTAGAAATGCAAGACACAGAACTTTGACTTTATGCGTATTTGAAATAGATTGTAAGCAAACTTGAGGTTGAAGTGTTACTGTTGGCCTGCAGACTCACAGAAGGAATCAACGAGGGTCAACAGGGATATGTGATAAAGCTGAGTTACACCACGTTGTGAAATATTTTCGTTTCTGAAAGACGATCTATGGACATACCAATGACCCTTTCTCTGTCATCTTGTACCTGATTCTCCTAGTAATTGGTATTCCTGGGGAGGAATAGATCACAAATGAGTTATTTAAATTTACTTGAACCTCTGGATATGAGGCACGTCTCCTTTCAGAATTGGCATGATATTTTTTCCAACATCTGGCACTATCTAAATGAAAGAGACTGTAGCCAATTTTCGTTATATGCATGCACTTTGTGTGATTTTATACTTTGCTGTGGTAAACTATAATGCATTGTCAGAGCTTGCTTTATGGACGATTATAAAATGTAATTCAATTTATTACGAATGTGTTAATGGACATACCATTTATAATATGGCTTAAATCTTGATCTTTGCATATGGCCTTGTAACATTAATCAACTGAATTTTTGGACATTAGGTCTTACTCGAATGTAGCAAACTCCGTTTTTTTTCTGCTTAAGGAAGTACTTTTATGGCATAATGCAGTAGCATGCAGTTTGTACTGTGATCTTATTACAGCATAAGAAATGAACTATGAGAACTCAATCACGGTACGATCTTCATTGAAACATTTCGTTCCCATGCAATAATCCATAGCAAGATGTTTGAACTGAAGTCTGAGTTGTTGCAAAAAGAGTTTGAACTAGGTTTTCCTCACTATTCATTTAACCTGCAGAATTACGGATGTAAGCGAGAAATGGCAAATGAAGTTCAATATAGATAAGTATGAGGTATTGCATTTTGGAAAGTCAAATCATGGTCGGACTTGCATGGAGAATATTAGGGCCTTTAGGAGAGTAGTGAAACAGAGGGATCTTCGAGTTTAGGATCACATTGCTGTGAAACTGGCGTCACAGGTAGAAAGAGCAGTGACGAAGACTTTTGGCACACTGGACTGCATCAGCCAGGATATTGAGTATAGAAGTTGGGAAGTTACTTTTCAATTATACAGGATGTTGGTGAGGCCGCAGGCGGAGTATTGTGTTCAGTTTTGGTCACCTTGATATCTGAAGGATGTTATTAAACTGGAAAGAGTGAAGAAGAAATTTACAAGAATTTTCCACGGACTCAATCGTTTCTGTTATAGGGAGGGATTTGACAGGCTATGAGAGCTTTCCTTAGAGAATAGGAGACTGGGGGAACCTTTTAGATGTGCATGAAGTCAGAAGAAGCATGGACAGTGTTAATGCACTCAGTATTTTTTGCTGGCTTGGGGAATACAGGACTAGGACGTATCTGCAGAGGGGAAAAAGAAAAGGGAATCTGAAGGCAATTTATTTTTTTACACAGAGGCTATTACGCAGATGGAAAGTGCTACCAGCAGGAGTGTTTGAGGCAGGTACGTTAACAACATTTAAAAGGCATTTAGTCAAATATTTCGGTAGGAAATAATTAGAAGGATATGGGCCAAATGCAGGGAAATGGGGTTGGCGTCGACGGTTATTTTGATAAGCTTGGGACAATTTGGGCTAAAGGACATGCCTCCATGCTGTAAGACTTGATGACCCTATGATTCTGAAAAAATTCTTTTGAAGAATTACGATTAAATGCCACGTACTGAACAAGGCAGAAAGTCATTGATGATATAATCTCAAAAGAATAAGTCTTCCGCAGTTAAATGCACAAAAAACAGTGATAGACTTTGGATTGAAGTAATGTAGAAGAGAGCACAATTAGACGAGCACAGGTATGGAGGAATTTTTAGAAGGATACTGGGACGGTATTAGTGAGATGTTCACTCTGTCAAATTCACAAAATTCATTCTCAAACTCTCTCACTATCTCTCAGGCACACATTCTCTCTGTTACCATAAGCACATGGATGATGATGTGATAGTGTAGGGGTGCGGGCTGAGAATAGTTCACAGATCGGCGCAACATCGAGGGTTTAAGGTCTGTTCTGCGCTGTATTGTCCAATGTTCTATGTTCTAAACTCACTTGCACACACTCTCTCACTCATATTCAAACACCTAGTCAAACTCAGTCTGAGACAAACTCTCACTTATACATATTCTATCATTTGCAATCACGCGCTTTCCCACATTATCAATCACCTATTTTCAAACTTAATGACAAATTCTCCCACACACACATATGATAGTGAGCTCGATATTGACAAATAATAATCCAAAACTGAGTGGCGAAAAGATAATTATTCTTTGGGAAAAGTTAGAGGTTGCGGACGGCAAGGGGTGACATGTTCCTTCACTCAGAGATCTACACACCATTCACACTTACTCACCACTGTTACACTCACACGTTCTGCCAGTCACACCCACACACTAGCACAGTCTCATGCACATACACATACGCATGCATGTGCTATTGTTTTGCACCCTCTCTCATTTGCTAATGCACACTGTCAATCATGCATGCACATTCTTCGTCTGACCCTCAGACATAAACTTGCTTATTGTTATGATCATACGTGCGACTGTGTTGAAGAATAATCGTCATGTCCCACTTTCCAGAATAGCATGAAATTTTGCATGAAGATTCTTCGGAGTGGGCGTGGCATAAAGACAGCACTTATTTTAAAGAAATTCATTGTGATTTGCAATGTGCTGTTTGATAGAGAGCTGAGGCAGTTGTACTCTTATTTTCAACGGAGTCTTGGTCAGGCTTGGAATGTGAACATTTGCAAGACATTGTGAGCCAAGCAGGGGAGTGGGATTAACTGCATGATTTCCTTCTCAAGCGGTGCATTTCTGAATCCAGAATTTCTTTTTCCTGTTACCAGAAGATACTTATGCGACTTGAGATCCCGGAAAACTGCATTTCATAGAAAGAAACATGATACCAATGATTAAATTAAGAAAATTGACGTCTGTGTGTGACTATCTGCATCTTTGAGTATTTGCAAATAGTTGTCAATCTGTGCATAGCCCTCCATTTTTCCATCTGTGTTTAACCCTCACGATCTATTTCTTTTTGTATCTATCTGTGCGCATGTGTGCATGCGTCTGTGTTTCTCTCTATGTGTGTCTCTGTGCTTCTGTGTAACTTCAAAGAAAGACATTTTGTCAATAGGTTCCATGAGTTAAAAGGTGTCAAACCTTCTTTATTCTACAGCATGTTTGTAAAGAGATATAATGCCACCCCACTCCAGATGACTCGACACCGGAGCAAAAGTGGACTGAGACTGAAGAGAGACAAAAATACACAATATCATGCAAACTGACAGCCGCAAAATTTCCCATAGACGTTCAGTTTGGAGATATCTTCTGGTGACAAGAACTTCAAAATTTGTTAGTATGTCTGTCCCAGTTGGGTTTCAATGTACGTGTAAGATTCAGGGAAAATTGTGAAATTGAGCCGTTCAGAGTTCCTGTGCAGTAATGGTTGCTCGAAAGCCTGAAGCATTGTCGTTGGCTCGTTGTTGGTGTCAGACCAAATATTACCCATTGATTACCAGGAAATGTCCCCATGTCTGATGCTGAATGCCTGCGTGGGCGTTTACATGATGCCCAGGTAACCACCCATTCGTTCCATTTCATCACATGAAACATCTCCACAGTTCTGAAGAAGAGTCATATTTGATTGATAAACGTAACTGGTTCTCTCTCCACAGATTCTGCCAGATCAACTGAGATGGTACTGCACTTTTTGCTTCTCCACGTTTTGCTTTTCTTGAAGTGCCTGCTGCGTTCGGGATTCTGCCTTTATCCTCACAATAACATACGGATAGCTGTGATGATGCATCGCCTTTAACGAGGTTATGTTCTCCTTTTTCAAGAGGGATCAGAGAGGCAGTGGTGCTAATTTGTCTGAAAACACTTATTTTGAACAATGGCAGAAGAAAAGCCAGATCTCCCTATTCAGTTATTTTTTTCTATTTCGTTTCTTTCTGCAAGCAGTTAGAAAACTGCTGTTAGCAGAGAAGGAGCTAAAGTGAAAAGAGGTTCTATGCTACCACAGAGGTGTCTTTCCTGACCTTTACATCTGAAACCTGTAAGGTCCTACGTAAGGACCAGCTGCATCACTCCTAGAATATCCACTCTACATCTGCTCAAGCAAAAATAATACGTTTCGGTCAGTGCTACTTTACCTCCTTTTTCAAATGGTCTAAACCAAGATGAGTTCCGAGGTATTCGCTGAGGAAATATGGCACCATTCATGGGGATAAGCCTACAGATATCTCAGTTCACTGCTCTGCTAATTTGAATGAAACCAAGAAAACAGTTCCTTCAGAATTCAACAAAGCTTAGATCTCTGACTTTGCAATGCATTACTGCGCGCTGAGATGAACATTAATACAAGAATGCAGTTAATCCTTACAAAACATTCTAAGGCATTCTCACCTTCTATCACCGAAAAAGATCAAGACCTGGATGGTAAATTGACAAAGAGCGGAGTCTCTTATTATTTTAGCTGAATGACGTTCTTGCTTACTGTGTTTGCTCGGTCATTTCATTCGGACCCAGAAGCTGGTGTCGTGCTAGCTTACCTGGGAAGGTTTTTTTTAATAAAAGCGTGCAGCTCCAAGCCGTCGGCCTCACTCTCTCGGCGGAGAAGGTAATGGCTGTCTGGTGGTGTTTTTTTAAAGTCGTGGTATAGTCCAGTTATTGTTTTTTTAACGGCTAAAATTTATAGTTTTTTTTAACTGCCGAGCGGACCCGGAAGCTGGTGTCACACTAGCTTACCTGGGAAGGTTTTATTTTCTTATAAATGCGCGCAGGCTGAGGTTAGAAATAGGAAAGATGAGGTCACCCTGTTAGGAGTTTTCTACAGGCCTCCTCATAGTCCGAGAGAAGTAGAGGAAATTATTGCGAGGATGATTCAGGGGAAGAGTGAAAGCAGCAGGGTGGTTGTTATGGGGGACTTTAACTTCCCAGATATTGACTGGGAAAGCTATAGCTCGAGTTCGTTAGATGGGTCGGTGTTTGTCAAATGTGTGCAGGAGGGTTTCCTGACACAATATGTAGACAGGCCAACAAGAGGTGAGGCTATACTGGATTTGGTTCTAGGTAATAAACCAGGTCAGGTGATAGACTTGGAGGTAGGTGAGCACTTCGTGGACAGTGACCACAACTCGTTGACTTTTACTCTAGTGATGGAGAGGGATAAGTGTGCACTGCAGGGCAAGAGTTATAGCTGGGGGCAGGGAAATTATGATGCGGTGAGGCATGGCTTAGGATGCGTGGATTGGAAAAATAGGCTTCAAGGGAAGAACACAAATGATACGTGGAGATTGTTCAAGGAACAGCTAATAGGTGTCCTTGATAAGTATGTACCATTCAGGCAGTGAGTAAAGGGTCTTGTGAGGGAGCCGTGGTTTAATAGGAATTGGAATCCTTTGTGAAAGGGAAGAGGGCGGCCTATGTAAAGATGAGGTGTGAAGGTTCAGTTGGGGCGATTGAGAGTTATAAGGTAGCCAGGAAGGATCTAAACAGAGAGCTAAGAGCAGCGAGAAGGGGACATGAAAAGTCATTAGTTGGTAGGATTAGGGAAAACCCAAAGGCTTTCTATAGGTGTGTCAGGAATAAAAGGATGATTAGGGTAGGTATCGGTCCAGTCAAGGATAGTAGTGGGAAGTTGTACGTGGAGGTGGAGGAGATTGGAGAGACACTAAATCAATACTTTTCATCAGTATTCACTCAGGAACAGGACACTGTTGCTGATGTGAATATTGAGTCACAAGTGAAATTAGAATGGATGGCCTTGATTAGAATGGATGGCCTTGAGGTATGTAGGGAAGAGGTCTGGGGAATACTGGAAAGGATGAAAATAGATAAGTCTTCTGGACCTGATGGCATTTATCCTAGGATCCTCTGGGAAGCTAGGGAGGAGATAGCGGAGCCATTGGCCTTGATTTTTATGTCGTCGTTGTCTACGGGAATAGTGCCAGAAGACTGGAGGATAGCGAATGTGGTCCCCTTGTTCAAGAAGGGGAGGAGGGATAGCCTTAGTAACCCTAGGCCAGTGAGTCTCACTTCTGTTGTGGGCAAAGTCTTAGACAGAATTGTAAGGGATAGGATTTATGAACATCTGGATAGGAATACTGTGATCAAGGATAGTCAGCATGGTTTTGTGAAGGGCAGGTCGTGCATCACAAACCTTATTGAGTTCTTTGAGAAGGTGACCAAGGAAGTGGACCAAGGTAAAACAGTTGATGTGGTGTATATGGATTTTATCAAGGCGTTCGATAAGGTATCCCATGGCAGTCTAATGCAAAAACAACGGAGGTATGCCATTGAAGGTGCATTAGAGGTTTGGATTAGGAATTGGCTGGCTGGAAGGAGACAGAGGGTAGTAGTTGATGGTATAGGTTCATCTGGGAGTGCAGTTACTAGCGGTGTTCCACAAGGATCTGTTTTGGGACCATTGCTGTTTGTCATTTTTATAAATGACGTGGAGGAGGGGCTTGAAGACTGGGTGAGCAAGTTTGCGGATGACACGAAAGTCGGTGGAGTTGTGGACAGTGAAGAAGGCTGTGGCAGGTTACAGCGGGGTAGATAAGTTGCAGAGCTGGGCAGAAAGGTGGCAAACGGAGTTCAATGTAGGTTAGAGTGAAGTCATTCACTTTGGTAGGAGAAACAAGAAGATGGATTACTGGCTAATGGTAGGCTACTTGGTAGTGTGGATGAGCAGAGGGATCTTGGTGTCCATGTACACAGATCTCTGAACGTTGCCACCCAGGTAAATAGTGCTGTGAAGAAGGCATATGCTGTACTGGGCTTTATTGGTAGAGGAATTGAGTTCCGCAGTCCTGAGGTCATGTTGCAGTTATATAAGACACTGGTGCGGCCTCATCTGGAGTATTGTGTGCAGTTTTGGTCGCCATACTATAGGAAGGATGTGGAGGCACTGGAACGGGTGCAGGGGAGGTTTACCAGGTTGTTGCCTGGCATGGTAGGAAGATCGTATGAGGAAAAGCTGAGGCATTTGGGGCTGTTCTCATTGGAGAAAAGAAGGGTTAGGGGAGATTTGATAGAGGTGTACAAGATGATTAGGGGTTTAGATAGGGTTGACAGTGAGAACCTTTTTCCGCTAATGGAGTCAGCTGTTACTAGGGAACACAGCTTTAAATTAAGGGGTGTTAGGTATAGGACAGATGTTAGCTGTAGATTCTTTACTCAGCGGGTTGTGAGTTCTTGGAATGCCTTGCCAGTAGCAGTGGTGGACTCTCCCTCTTTATGGTCATTTAAGCGGTCATTGGATAAGCATATGGAGGTTATTGGTCTAGTGTAGGTTAGGTAGGCTTCGGTCGGCGCAACATCGTGGGCCGAAGGACCTGTACTGCGCTGTATTTTTCTATGTTCTATGTTCTAGATATGTTATCTAATTATCCCCTGTGACTATCCTGATCACTGAATATATATTATCTACAATCTCTGGCAATGTCAATGAAACGACGTGAAATATTTATATGTCATGCCTTCACCTCGAAGACAAATCTTAGAAAAGGTGCAGCACTGACTGCAGTCCATTTCTCACTTCCTGTTGTTGTAGTTTTACGATGTTATAGTAAAGACATTTCGAAAGAAAAGAAGTGTTTCCTTTCCAGTAAAATCCCATTTTCCTTTCACGTTGATGTTTCTAATCTAGCTTTTATAATGTGTCAAACACTAGAGGTCCTGGAGACTTTTACCTCCCTATCCCATTATGCTTCTACGTTTTCTTTCCGTCTCATGGGTTTAATGATTGTTTAAAGTTCCATTCATCAGTTTACAGCTTTGTTTTACCATAATAGCAAGAGAGATATACCAGTATGCAGTACCGAACGAAATGACCCTTCGGTCGATTGAGTCTATGCTGATTAAAAAAAAAAGCGTATTCTTTCCCATTTTCTAGCAATTAACATGTGTTCTTTTGTGCCTTGGCGTCACAACTGCACACTTAAAATTTTTCAGATGTTGTCAGGGTTTCCGAATCTGCCGCCCTTTATAGTCAGTGAGTACCAGATTCCACCAACATCTGAGTGAATACAATTACCTCATATCTATTCTAATCCTCCAAAACTGTACCTCAAATTTCTGCCCAATCATTGATCACTCCTGTGAGTGGATAAATTCTGACCTGTCGAGCTCGTCTGTGAACCTCATAGTTTTAAACATTTCAATTGTTTCTCCTTCTCAGTCTCTCTATTTAATAATAACAACCCCAGTCTGTCCATTTTCTCTTTATAATTAAATATCTCCACCTCACGAAACATCACAGGAAACCTCGCTCGCTCCCTCGTCTGGGCAAACAAATCCGTTGTACATGTGGGTGTCAGAACCACGCATAATTCTGTAATTACGTTTCATGAAGTTCCAGTGTCACCTCTCTGCTTTTAAGCTTTATGCTTCAGCGTAGAAATGGAAGTATCCTATCTGCCTTCTTGACCACTTTGACGATCCAACACTTCTTCCAAGAAACAGTTATTTCTTTACTTCTAATATTATTTTCACAATTTCGTCTACGAAAGGATAAATCATGACTTTTGATACCTGTAAATTTTCGATATTTAGAAACACGTTTTGCTCTCTGATTCAGCTTTCTGTGAATTATTTTCCATATATTCCAATGGCATTATTTTCTTGGGCATTTTTTTCTTGTTTTCTTTTACTCCCATCCCTCTTCCTTACTGCTGACAATACAGGATTATTTGGCTTTCCCTTCATTTTGAACTTCTGGCCAACGGTATTGCTTCTTTCTTGTAAAGTCTTCTTTTCTCAGTAGAACTTACCGTCGTTCAGAATTATGAATGGTACCAGATAATGAGCTCGGCCATGTAATAGATTTGGAGTTAGGTGCGTACTTTGGTGATAGTAACCACAATTTCATTATGTTTACTCTTGTGATGGAAAGGGATAGACGTATACTGCAGAGCAAGAGTTGAGCTGGGGAAAGGTAATTAAGATGCGATTAGGCAAGGTTCAGTAGGAATAGGATCGGGAAGGAAACTACAGTGAATGGACACAGTTGAAATTTGGAGTCGTTCAAGGAACTGGTACTTCATGTCCTCGATAAGCATGTATCTATCAGGCAGGGAGGAAGTGGTCCATCAAGGTCGCCATGATTTACTAAAGACGCTGAATCTCTTGTCAAGACAAAGCAAGCTTTTGTTAGGATTGGACGTGAAGGCTCAGTTAGAGCGCCCGAGTGTTACAGGTTAGTCAGGAATAACCCAAAGAGAGAACGAAGATGCGCTTGGTGGTGACATCTGAATTCGTTGGCAGATATGATCAATGAAAACCGTAAAACATCGAATGGTTTATCAGGAATGGAAGGAGGACAAGAGTAATATTAGGGCCAATCAAGGCTGGGAGAGGGACGTTTTGCATGGGGTCCAAAGAGGTAGGGGAAGCGCTAAATGGATATTTTTCGTCAGTATTCACGTTGGAAAACGACAACGTTGTCGAGTCGAATACTGAAATACAGACTACTAGACTAAATGGGATTGAAGATCAGAAAGAGGAGTGTTAGCAATTCTGGAGAGGTCAAAAATAAATAAATTCCCTGGGCCAGATGGGATTTATCCCAGGATTCCCTGGATGGATATTTCAGAGCCTTTGGCTTTGGCCTTTAGGTTCTTATTATTTGCAGGAGTCGTGGCAGAAGACTGCAGGATAGCAAGTGTTGTCCCCTTGTTAAAGAATGAGAGAAGAGATAATTATAGACCAATGACCCCTCTTTATATTGTTGGTAAATTATTGGAATGGATTATAAAATATATATTTACAGTCATCTTGAAAGGAAGAAGTTGCTAAGAGATAATCAACCCCGTCTTGAGAAGGATAGAACTTGACTCACAAAGCTTATTGAGTTCTTTGAGAAGGTGACCGAATAGGTGGATGAGAATAAAGTGCTTGATGTGTGGTATGTCAATTTCAGTAAGGCGTTTGATAAGGTTCCACACGGTTGGTTCTTGCACAAAATCCGGAGGAATGGGATTCAGGTTCATTTAGCCGTTTGGTCAGAAATTGGCTAGCTGAAAGAAGACAGAGGGAGTTGATCGATGGGAAATGGTCATCTGGAGTACGGTTAACAGTCATGCACTGGAACTATTTGTCCTGGCAAACTGCTGTTTGTCAGTTTTAAAAATGACCTGGATGAGTGCATAGAAATATGTGTTAGTAAATTTGCAGATGACACGAACGTCGATGGGGTTGTGGATAGTGTTGAAGGATGTTGAAGGGTACAAAGAGACATAGATAAGCGGCAGAGCTGGACTGAGAGGTGGCTAATTGTGTTTAATGTGGAAAAGTGAGAATTGATTCATTTTAGAAGGATCAACAGTCATAATGAGAACTGTGCTAACAGAAAGATAATTGGTAGTGTAGATGAGCAGAGAGATCTCGGTGTCTATGTGCATAGAACCCTGAAAGTTACCACCAAAGTTGATAGGGTTGTTACAATATATGGTGTGGTGCTTTCATTGGCAGAGGGATTGAGCGTTCGAGTCATGAGGTCTTGCAGCAGCTGTGCAAAACCCTGATGCGGCTGCACTTGGAGCATTGCGGATGATTCTGGTCACCACAGTTTCGGAAGGATGTGGATGCTTTAGAAGGTGTTCAGAGGAGATTAACTGAGATGTTGCCTGATATGGAGAAAAAGGCTGATTATAAAAGGCTGAGGGACTTGAGGTTCTTCTCCTTAAAGTGAAAAAGTTTGAGCGGTTATATAATCGAGTCCAAATCTGCGGGTGCAATACCGTGCACGATGAGAGCCTCTTTCCTCAGATGATGATGGCTACGACGGGGAACAGCTTTAAGTTGAGTGTTGGTAGGTATAGGGAGATGTCGGAGGTAATTTCTTTATCCAGTGAGTAGTATTGGTGTAGAAAACTCTACCTGCAACGGTGATAGACTCGCCAAATTTAGGGGCATTCAAATAGCCATGGATAAACCTATGGATGAAAATGGAATAGCATATGTTAGGTGGGTTTCAGATAGTTTCCACAGCTTGGCTCAACATCGAGGGCCGAAGGGACTGTACTGTGCTGCAACGATCTCTATTCTATGTTCTATGAAATATCCTTGAAACAACCTTCAAGAACTTATTCAAGGTCTGGGTATATAACTTATAGGTTAGCGAGTTTTGAGCATATTTCTAGCTCAGGTTGAGGTTTGGATGTAGGATTGCTCCTAAGTTGGAACGTTCATTTCCAGACGTTTCGTCACCCTACTAGGTAAAATCTACAGTGGGTCTCAGACGAAGCACTGCTGATAAGTCCTGCATTTAGTTATTATATTTGGGTTTCTTTGGTTGGTGATGTCATTTCCTGCGGTGTTGTCATTTCCAGTGCTGATGTCACGTCCTGTTCTTTTTTCTAAGGGGGTGTTAGATGGGCATCTAACTCGATGTGTTTGGTGATAGATCCCATAATACATCGAGATGGAACTCACCTACCATTCCCTGAGAAAAAGAACAGGAAGTGACTTCACCTCAGGACATGGCATCACAACATTATCTCCATCTGAGGCAGCTGAATAATCATCTGCACAAATAACATTTCATGCATGTAAATGATTGAAGCAACTAATTATGTCCCAAGAGCAAGATAGCAGCAATAAATACGCTTACATCTTCAATGAATTGTGGCGTGCACTCAGGAACTCTGAGAAAGATGCACGGAATACCGAGAGGTGTGATCTTTGCAATTTACTATCCTGCCATTGCAATAATTGGGGTTCCAGGTAAAGTTTTGATTTCTCGTCAGTGACAGTGAAAGGATGATGCTATCTTTCTAAGTGAGGACAGTGCATAGCTTTGAGGTTAACATCAGGTGCTGGAATGTCCATGCATCTCTTTCCCCTTTGTCTCCTGATGGCTGTATTTGTGGGTTTGGAAGGTGTTATCCAAGGACTGCTGGTGAATTTCTGCAATGCCATGTTTCGATGGTGCGAACTTTTGTCCATGAATTTCGACGGACTGTTTTCTCGAGGATATGATATTAAGAAAGCAATATGGTTCTTTCTGGGTGGTTTTGACGTTAGATGTTTTTGTCAGATTTGTACTCATCCATTCTTGTGGTGAGTATCTTATCACATGCACGAATTAAGTATACGAGAAAGTGGACAACTTTTGGGATTCCGGCGGTGAATTACTCGCTGCAGTATTCTCAGTTGCTGATTAGCATTTGTAGCCATAGTCTTTATATGGTGAATTCAATTAATTTTCTGAAGGATGGTATTCGCTATAAAATTGATATTGCTGAATTTTAATGCCACGCAACATTCATCAGCAAGAGTTAAAGCTTCTGTTGTTCGAGTTAGTCATTGTCTACCAGGCTTGTGAGGTGCGAATGCTGTTTGTGTTAGATTGAAACCAAAATATGCTTATTTGGTCTGCTTGAGCACGTGGTAAATTGCCAATGTTGAAAGGTAATGAGTAATTATAAGCAATTGTAACAATTCACACATTTCGATGAAGGGAATGCCATTTCTAAAGCCGCTAAACATGTTTGAACTCAGGATAATACGCAGACAAACATCTGTAGATAATTCCAGAGATCATGTGAATATCTTTTATCTTCCTTTGTGCGAATATGATTCCAACCAGGGTTGAGTTTTTTCTCAATGCATATTGATGCAAATGTGGCACAGTTCCACGCGGAAACATTTCGACCATTAAAAATTTAATGACAAGGGCCGTCATTCGCACCTCAACACTAGATCTTATTTTTTAACCAATTGCTAAATAAGGCCAGGAGCTGGCTTGGGCCTGATGTAAATCAAACTGGGCATCAGAAGGATGGTTGGAACTAACAGATTCATTTTAATTGTGCTGTTGGTCACATTTTCTATAACTTATTGAGTGATTGAGACGAGATGGAGAAGTTGTTCAGTTTGGATTTGTACTGCTTGTTGCGTACAGAACAGACCTGGGCAGCTTTCCTCATTCCGGGTTGCATGCCAGTGCTGTATTTCTGTTGGAATATCTTATCTTGTGGTGGCATTTTCTGGAATACAAATGTTCACGGGTATTGGAATTTTGGCAGTCTCTGGTATCTTCTGTGGTTTCTGAAATCTCATTGACCAAATAGAATTCTGGGAACGTTCTAACTCGTCCTGCTTAAATCTGATCTATTGGTTGCGGGATCAATTATCTCTATCTGTCACTTCCTGCCTGTTTGGCACGTACGTAGTTCCTTATTTGATTTTCAACTCCACAAGGACTGCCCTATGGTGTGCAAAACAGCAAAATGTCCTCTTCGACTGTTACCACTTGTTTGTTTTACCAAGTTACTGGCATTTTGATGTTCAACATTACATATCTTTATTAATTTTGCAGTTCTCTATATTTATAATGAAATGTCTTAGATTTGTCAATGCAATTTTGTTCATATACCATCATTGTTCCATTACATTTTTCACTCATGTTAACCCTTCACGCCTGTAATGTTTTGCTAAAGCACGAAACATTTGATTTGAATTAGTTATGTATTTCTGCCAAGTTATGTCACCATCGCATTGCATCATTGTAGCACAATGTCTTATTGACATTGCTAAAACTCGTTTAATTGTTAGACTAGCATTATATTGTGATAATACAGCCAGAGAATAGTTCAATGATGTTTCTCTCAAGTGGACTGCGCGCAAATTAACAAAAAATATAATGGCAAAATTGTACTCTTATTGTGCATCAATAATGCACATATGTTAAATTGCCAAGCACCCATCATTTTGTTAATGACTTTCTAATAAGTCACTCACTCTGATAACCGGCTTGTATTTTCAAATTTTGATCGCTGTGTATATGTAGAATTATTGTGAGAGTCGGCAGTGGAATAACACTCAAAACATATTCAGGTATTGAAAAACTTCAGTCACTGATCAAACATGACTGATTATATTTGATTCATTTATTAAACTCTGAGTTTACTGTTAACCTCAGGTAATATTAAACACTGAGTTTTCGAAAATGCATCAGCATTTCTCAGCTGACAAAGAATGGATGCTTGCAGTATTTCCAAGTTGATAAGGGACAGTGTATTTTTCCCCTCTTTTCAATCACTCTATCTCCATTTCCACATCGACTGTTACTGATTCTTCAAAAATATGTCTGATTATCACCAGATATGCTGTTTCAAAAACTTGTTTATCCCATATCTACAACTCCTCCCATACCTACTATATCCTGTATCTTGCTGTTGTTACCAGAACAGCACACAGTACTCCAGCTATGACCCAACCAAAATTCAGGACAATGCCCTTATAATCTATGCCATGAGTAATAAAGTTCGATCTGTTCAGCACCTTTTTCTTCTAAATATATAATTTAGGGTAAGACAGATCATTTGCCCAATGTCGCACTGAACCATGAAGGAGTTATTGCATTGGAGAAATGCATCCTCCAAATGTAACAACTCCATACGTTAATTCCAATAGTGTTGCAAAGCACCAAACAGTCTCGTTGATTACTAGTTGCTGATGTCGCATTTGCCACTGAGTTCCTTCCATGAAGTTGGAGAAAGACGATATTTCTCTCTTCTACGTCTCTCTTTGGGGATTTTGTTTTTCAGAAAAATGCAATTTGAAGCATTTCCATCTTCAGTCAGGGATACTGAGTGGAAGACCATAATCTGCTCCGACTGAGTTTTCTAAAATCACACAATAACCTTCTGGAAATTGAATTAAAGGAAGTTGTTCTTCTTGCCCTTTGTAAGCCTTTCTTCTCAATTTAAGAAAACTCCCCCACCTTAATGATTTCTAAATTATTAAATGTTCTTTTGTTGTTCGGAATGTGTATCCAATTTTCTTTAGTAATTGTTTGAGCAATCCAGTTCTCTAGCAAAGTTATCTTCTTAATGCAGGTAATTATGATGAAGACTACTTTGCATAATCATTCAACAGTTGAAAATGTGTTGCTGGAAAAGCGCAGCAGGTCAGGCAGCATCCAAGGAACAGTAGAATCGACGTCAGGGGCATAAGCCCTTCTTCAGGAAAGGGCTAATGCCCGAAACGTCCGAAACGTCGATTCTCCTGTTCCTTGGATGCTGCCTGACCTGCTGGGCTTTTCCAGCAACATATTTTCAGCTCTGATCTCCAGCATCTGCAGACCTCACTTTCTTCTCGATAATCATTCAACAACCTTTCTTTTACGAAGTCACAATTTACATCGAACAATGGTGCATTATATCTTTAAATCTAAAGGTGTTATGTTCAACGATATGCAAGTCAGGTGGGTTGACCACTCTCAATTACTCACAGTGTTGGTTAGGTGCATTAGCTTTGGGTAATACATGATTACAAGGAGAGGATACAAGAATGGTACTGGGTCAGGTGTTCTTTGGTGTTTCATTCTGGACCCATTGGGCCTGATGTCTGTTTGCAAGCTGTAGGGGTGCTTGATTTTAGTTTGATGTGTATAAATATGAAACAAAATCCAGCAAAATTAAACGACTCTGTTCAGAATCACACCAGTATCATTTTAATCTTGTGATGTTCTCTGTCTATTACAGCTAACTTGGCAGTGATTGTGATCCTGTCTCGAAAAGGATGTGGTCTGTCCCGTTGCATAATATATTACCTGGTGTCCATGGCAGTAACCGATCTCCTCGTCATGATCACTGCAGTAATATTAAACCGGATTGCTGGACTTTATTTCCCACTTAGTGTCCTGTCTATCACACCAGTGTGCAGTTTTCGCTCTGCCTTAAATTTTGCTGCCATTGACAGTTCTGCCTGGTTTACTGTTGCCTTCACATTTGATCGGTTTATAGCCATTTCTTGCCAGAAGTTGAAAGCAATTTATTGCACCGAAAAGGTGGCAGCAAGAGTCATAATAATCATCTCTACACTGACCTGTGTAAAAAATATCTTTATGTATTTTATGTTCGAACCTAAGTACATAATTGACAATATTCCCTGGTTTTGTGCCATAAAAGAAATATATTATACATCACCTGCATGGACTGCATATGATTGGATTCGTTCTATTTTAACGCCTTTCCTTCCATTCATGTTCATTTTGCTCCTCAACGCCCTTACTGTCAGGCACATCATAATAGCAAACAGAGCTCGCAAAAGACTCCGAGTTCAAGGCAATGAACAAAGTCAATGTGACCCAGAGATGAAAAAGCGAAGAAAGTCCATGGTATTACTCTTTGCCATTTCAGGCAGTTTTATCCTTTTATACTCGTTGTATTTTTCAACCATCCTCTATGTCCGAATTTCACATGTAACGTACTCCTCTGGTTCTGATTTTATTAATTCCACGTTTATTCTTCAAGAAACTGGAATGATGCTTCAGTTATTCAGTTCATGCATCAATCCGTTCATTTATACAGGAACGCAGGCTAAATTCAGAGCTGAGTTAAAGGATGGTCTGAAATATACAATCTATCCATTTGTTAAAAAATTTCAGCAGTGAAAGGGCGAAAATACAATATGCAATAAATTTTGTTCCAACATTCCCTTTTCTTGTCTGTGTCAGAAGAAAATACTGTTGACCAGGTGTTCTCGGATTCAAATTTTAGCACGTGAATGAAATTCTTATTTTAATGATTCTGTGATGGGGCGTTTGTGGTTTGGTCTGCTTTTGTTACTCGTGCTGGCATTGAAAATGTTATAGAGAACTATCTTTCTGAATCTTTGCACTCTTTGCACAGTAGCTGCACGCGCTTTTTTTAGAGAGCGGTTTTGACTCAGCGACAATGAAGGAACACTGACCTACTTCTAAGTTCAGATAATGTATACTTTGGAAATCAAATTACATGTGGGACTACTGCTAAGTACATGCAGGTTTTGCTCTTCCATTTTGTAAGATCGAACGTTGCACTCTTTGCAGTTTTAATTATTGGTTGCAGTGCATCTTCAGGATATGTGCAATGATACTACTGTGTGTGCACCCAGTGAATTAAGTGAATATTGTGAATGTGTGTCCTGGTTGGAAGGTAACACAATAGGAAGAAGAGCAGACAATTCCACCATTGAGCCTGCCTGTCATTCATGATTATCATACTAAAGCAATGCCTTTAATGAGCCAATTCCTCAATGCCATACATCACTGGTAATCAGAAATCGATCAGCATCAACATTGAACGTATTCAAACAGGAAGATGCGTCGTTCATCTCTGGTGCAATATTGCAAACTTTCAGAATCTTCTGAGTAAATTTTAATTCCCCTTCGATTCAAATTCTGCCACCTGGTTATAGATTCCAAAACCACAACATAAATACATCAACTTTGTCCATTCCTTTAAATGAGATCTTGATGACTTTTCACTTTTCGAAACTGTAAAGAATACGGGCCCAGATTTCACACTCACCCTTCAAAGTACAGTTAGACATTTCCAGCAGCAAATTTGCTGAATGTTCCTTTTAAGTCCTCTATCGCAATAATATCTTTCTTAAGATCAGGAGACCAAAATTACGTATGGTATTCCTAATGCAGTTCAATCAAACTCGTGGACAATTGAAGCTAGAGTTCGTTATTTCTGCACTCAAATTATCTTGCACTCGAGGCTGAAATTCAACGAGACATCGTAATGGCATGCTGTGAATATAATATCCTCAAAAGTCTAAGGGAAATAGGAGCAGGAGTCGGCTAATCGGCCCATGCAGTCTCGTCTGCCATTTATTTTGATCACGTCTTATCATTCAATTCATCAGCCTATCCCTGTTTTATTCTCATGTTCTTTGGATATTTTCACCTTAAATGTGGTTTCCAACTCCTTCTTGAAATCATGCACCTTTTTGTACTTGACTACTTTCTGTGATAACAAATTCAATTTCTTGTGTGAAGACGTTTCTCCTTTCGTTAGTTCAGTTTGCCTGCATTAAATGTTCTAAAGTCTTGCTGGTTTTTCGCTCAATAATGGTCTCTAACATTTCCCAATTTGCGAATGTTGACTTAAGACCATGAGGAGTTTCAAACTCTCTGCTCTCTCTCGTCAGAAAAAAATCACTAAACTGCTACAGGTACTGTGTGCCAGAAACAATAACAGAAAATGCCGGATTTCTCAGTTGCTCGTAGAATTATGGAGATGCACAGCGCAGAAACAGACCCTTAAGACCAATTTTCCACACCAACCAGATATCCTGAAGCCACCTCGCCCCATTTTTCAGCGCTTGTCCCACATCTTTCTCAACTCTGTCTATTCATACACCCATCCAGATGCCTTTTAAAAGCAGTAATCGTACCATCCTACACCACTTCCTCTGGCACCTTATTCGATACATGCACCACCTTCTGCGTGAAAACGTTGCCTGTTCGGTCCCTTTTAAATCTTCCCTTTTCAATCGAAACACATGCCGTCACTTTCTGGACTCACCCACTACAGGGAAATGTCCTTGTCTATTTCCCTATTCATGTCTTTCATAATTTTATAAACTTATGTCAGTATACCCCTCAGACTTCGACTCTCCACAGGAAACAATCCCAGCCTGTTCAGCCTTCGTCTTTCGCTCAAATGTTCCATTCCTGGAAAAATCTTCGTAAAAGGTTTCTGACCCCTCACAAGTTTCATAACATTCCACCAATGGGAGGAGATCACAATTGCACAAAATATTTCACAAGCTGTCGAACTAATGTTCTGTACCCCCGCAACATGACCTCTGAACTCCTATATTCAATTTTCTGACCATCAAAAGAAAATACACTAAGCACCTTTTTTACTGACCTATCTACCTACGACTCCACATTCATGGAACTATGAATTTGCACTATAAGATCTCTTAATTCAGAAACACTCTCCAAGATCTTACCATTAAGTGTATACATCCTGCATTGATTTGCCTTTTCAAAATGAAATGTTTCATTTTCAACCTCAAATCAAATAATTTCCCAGATTTTAAATGATTAAATTACTCGAGTGAACACAAGTTGCATACACTCCGAAAAGTTCTGTAAACAATGAGAGATTCCTTGTTTCCTACTGCACCAGAAATTGTGATTCTACATTCGTGAATTCAAGATTTTCAATAGCGGACTGGAAACATCAATTCTGTTTAACTCTCCGGAGAGGGGTGTATACCTAGTGAGTTTCACCAGCATTCTCTTTCCTTGCTTTTGTTTTAACGTTTAAACCACACATTGCATCGTTGTAATGGCGACTTCTAGATGAGGTCAGCGAATATACCAGGAGGTTGTCATTTCAAAAGAACAATTCAAACATCGAGCTCCGCATAGGAGAAATGTGGGAAACGTCACGTTTAAAGCATACGTTTTCTGACACCCTCACAAATTTCATAACATTCCACCAATGGGAGGAGATAACAATTGCACAAAATATATCAGAAGTGATCGAAATAATGTCCTGTACCCCCGCAACATGACCTCTCAACTCCTATATTCAATGTTCTGACCAGCAAAAGAAAATATACTAAACACTTTTTTTTACGGACCTATCTACCTAAGACTCCACATTCACGGAACTATGAATCTGCACTCCAAGATCCCTAAATTCAGCAACACTCTCTAAGATCTAATCATTAAGTGTATACATCCTGCACTGATTTGCCTTTTCCAAATGAAATGTTTCATTTTCAACCTCAAATCAAATAATTTCCCAGATTTTCTCGTCAGTTTTGTTTTTATTTAAACGATTAAGTTACTCGAGTGAACACAAGTTGCATGCATTCCGAAAAGTTCTGTAAACAATGAGAGATTCCTTGTTTCCTACTGATCCAGAAATTGTGATTCTACATTCGTGAAATCAAGATTTTCGAATTTCTGAATTCTATTGGAAACGTCAATTCTGTTTAACTCTCCGGAGCTCGTTGGTCTAGCGGTATGATTCTCGCTTCGGGCCTCCTGATACGTGGGCGTGTGAGAGATCCCGGGTTCAAATCACGGACAAGCCCTAGCTTCTTACATTAATGTGGCTCGTTGGTATAGCGGTATGATTTTCGCTTCGGGCCTCCTGATGCGTGGGCGTGTGAGAGATCCCGGGTTCAAATCGCGGACAAGCCCTAGTTTCTTACATTACCCAACCAGGAGAAGGGGATATATCTAGTGAGTTTCACCAGCATTCTCTTTTTTTGCTTTTGTTTTAATGTTTGAACCACAGATCCCATAGTTGTAATTGTGACTTCTGGAGGAGGTCAGCGAATATACCAGGACGTTTTCATTTCAATGGAACAAGTCAAACATTGAGCTCCACATAGGAGAAATTTGAGAAACGTCACATTTAAAGCGAACGTTTGGACGACAACATTCTGGAAATCAATGTCAACCCGACAAACAGAGAAAAGCCGACCAGATATCTGAAAGTCTAAATTCAAATCTATGCAAATAAAATGCTGGAAATGGTCTGCGCATGTCTGCAGGGAGAGAAATATAGTCATTTGGAAGAGTTTGCATCCGATTTCACTTCAAACGGCAGGAACTGGCGGTGAAGCATTTTGAATTCAGATTGTGGTGAAAGGCATTAGATAAATACAAAGGCATTTTCCTTTCTCGAGCCTGCACCTTGATTACGTACTTCTCTGTACACAGAAATGGATTCTTCCCATCTACTTTTTTCTCTCTCACACTACTTAATTACAGATCCCCTCAGTTTCTTCTTTTCTGGTCAATTGCAGGATGACAGGCAACGTTCGGGCGATGGTATGGACAGGACGAGCCGAAAAGAATCCTTGCCTGCATAAACATTGCCGAATTCGCAGCAATGTTGTTGTCATGGCCAATAGTTGCGGGTAATGGCAATGTTAAAAGAAAACACGGCTTCCTGCTCAGGTTTGAACGCTTCTGACTCCGTTTCCAAGAGTTATGGTTTTTACATGGATTAGTGCTGGTAAAATGACCACTGAAAACAAAACCGAAAATCCCTTTGAACGCACCCACGTTTTCTCAGAAAACGAACAAGAAATGACATCACCAAAACCCCCAGGAACCCCATCCAGGACAACCATATAAATAGAAAGCAGGAGACAACAGCTTCGCTTCACTTGGAGGTCGCCACTGACGATGCTACCTAGCCAGGTAATGAAACGTCTGGATATCAAACCAACAGCTCAGCGAGCAAACCTACACCCTAAACCTCAACCTATGCTACAAACCTTCACAAACTTTGTATGTTCATGTTGTACAAATGCAAGCCTATTTGTCGTTAAATGCTTTCAAAAACATTCCGCTGGCAACTGGCCGATCTGACACTCGTCAATGGAAACAGTTTTGAATCCACTGTTGCACGAAGCCATCCGCCCCACCGCTCCCAAACCCCTCATTGCAAACAACTCCAAGAAAACTTTGTTTCACCTTGCTCCAAAGAGAACAATGGTAGCATCGAGGATCTCTGCACAGATCTAAATTTCCTCATCCCAGGACACATGCAGGTTTTGAAGGAGCAGAGGCAGTCATAGCACCTTCCCTTTCTGTAAGAGGCTTGGTCATTGACTCTGATGGCTTCAGCGACATGAACTGATCAGATACATTAAAATGATCCGCGTTCCTATTCATCAGGATTTCAGATCTTATTTCAGCTTCGGGACAGTGCAAAAACTTGGCTGGAGCCTTGACATTGAAAGGTTTGAAGAGGAACGGTCCCAATTATTGGAGTGGTGGTTCCCGGTGACGTGAATGCGTCTGCATAGGTGGAATCAATCCATTGTCTCCACAACGAAGGGTCCATCTTTTATTTTTAAAACAGAAAAACAGACAGAAAACAGTTGCTCTTCCAGGAGGGGCAATCTGAAATTTTAATTCACTGATTGCTTTTGGGTGTCATGCAATATGTACTCATCTGAAGCACAACCAGATATTGCGATACAAACTGATCAGGTCTGAATGCATCTGCGGTGAGAAAGCAAATTTAACTTTTGAGTCCAAAGGCTTGTCATTAGCTTTTGAAATATCAGTGTCCGTGGCACATTCAGCCGTCCACTTGAATGTTGGTGTTTTTTGTGCATCGAGGGAACACCTTTCCTCTGCTTATTTGCATTCAGTTTTGATTGATCATCTCTAAAAGAAATTAAGGGAGTCTTAATTTTGGGATTGACTTTAATTCGGAATTCCCACAATCTGCAGTTTTCCTGTGGAGCATATTAAATTTGTTTCTGGCACCATCACAATATCCAGCGTCAGTGTAACATTATTCCTCTGCATGTTATTTCTAACCGATTCGTTGCTGAAAATCCTTGGAGGTCTTGGACTTTAAATATTGTCATGCTTTATTCGAAGCAAGATCGCTTTAATATCTGCATACATGAATATTTCCTAGATCCTGGGGGAAACAATGAAAAAGAAAGTAGTTTAAAACACAGAAAAAAAATGAATATCAGAAACGTCGAAATATATCGGTACAACTGCTTCGAGTTGGGGCTTGTAGACGTGGTCAAGTGGTTTAAGTAAGGCATAAGATCTCAAATACTGATGTGGGTAGATAGGATTGAACATTCCTCCTTGATGGTCATATGATTAACCAAATTATATTACAATATGGTAAGGGTGAGAAGCTTTAGGAAGATTTGAACGGAAAGTATATCTCAGAAGGTGATGTGAATCTTGAACTCACTGTTTTAAATGTGGAAGATTACAACACCCTCATAATATTTAAGAAGTATTAAGATATAAAATTCTTGGAAGAAAAAAAGTGTCCGCACTCTTGGCAATTGTTGTGTTTGTTTGATCATGCAATGGGACTTCGAGTCAGTACAACTAGCAAGGTAATTGATTACGCCAAAATTATTGACAGGTTCATCAAAGTAATTAGTTTCGCACGAGACTAGTATTTATTGATACATTGCCATATTTTCCCAAATTAGGCCTGTTTTATCCAAAGCAACTTCCCAATGCTATTGCATTCATAATGACCATGTTTAGTTCAGCACAATCCCACATGATGACATTCATGAAATCTGGTACAACGAATATGCACAATGTAATTGAGTCTACATTTGCCCAACATATACAAGATCAATTGCAGCAAGAGTTCACATTGTCTGCTGCACGTTGACTTCAGCTGGGCCTAAATCCAAAGTGGTCACATCCAAAGTGGTCCATTTTTTTTATGTCGGGCCAAGTGTTGGTCAAGAACTCCAACCCGTGAGAGAATTAAAATAGATTATCATGCTGATCAGGAATTGATTTAAACCCTTGTTGTAACTAGAAAATCTGAAGATAACGTTTGTAAAGGTCAAAACGAGGATTAACCTATTGAACAATCTTACTCGATCAAAGTTGTGCGTTATTGTCTCAACGTTCTGGACAGCTCACCTCGGCCGATCGCACTCAATAGCAGAAGACTGTGCACTTCCCTGTCGTGGATCATCACAAAGACATCATGCTGACTCAGAATTGACTGCAGCATGGCACGTCATAATAACAACATTCCATTTGACAGCATACCTGACATTGCATACAATTACGGACAGGTGAGAACCATGAGCTGGTTGATAATGTCTATGATGCACCTCACTTATCCTTCCCAGAAAGACATTTTCAGTCTCTGTACTATTTATCATTTATCCTGGCCCTCCTTCTGCAGCAATCTTCCTGGGAAGCTCCACGAACAGTCTCCGTCGGATTCAGATATGAGAAAAAAATCTGTCAATATTACTTTACTTGTGATAAGATCCATCCAACACATTGCAGGCCTTGGTCTTTCATGGCTGGAGTCGTCGTTGTGAAACGACAATTCCATGGGACACTGAAAGAGAGACATTAACAATGCTGCACATTATTGAGAACTGCCCCGTCGTCAGCTTAACTAGGGGAATAGTTATGTTATGTTCAGAAAACAAGTTCATCGATTTGCTTTTATAATCTTAGCATATAATACGCACATTAACAGAACTGACTGAAAGCTGATGGGCAGATCAGTCAATGGAGCTCGTAGCTAAGTGTACCCTCCTACATCCCATCTCTTAGCTTTTTAAATTGAATGACCTGCAGTAGAACCGATGCTTTACGTTCGTAAAATGAACAATGAGGCCTCCGTTGCTACTTTGTTAGAAGCTTGGATTTTATTGTCGAGCTTTTTAGCATAATATCTGCATATTTACGAGCACAATTCTTTCGTCTTCGAATGTTGCTGGAATGTTGTCAGGATCCAAAATGCTTGTGCAGTGCATTCATACATAACATATGTGATGTGGAGTCGATCATATTGGCTGAAGCTCACTATTTCTGATTATCAATTAAACTCTAATAAAGAACAACCATCAGCTGATCTGTACTTGCAGCCATTATCTGGAAGAAAAGCAATGCATTTGAATTGGATACTGATATAAGTAGATTTTATGACTTGTACGGTTGTGCAATTGTGGGGTTTGCACATATGTCAATTCCACCATTCAATAAGTACACGACTGCTATGGTTGTACATCAAATCTGCGTCAAGTAGGATCTGTAAACCCTTTCGTTTGTGTTGCCAGATTACATTGGCAGATATTATGCTGAAACATTCGAGAATGAACTCGAGGTTTACTGCGAAGGAATAAATGTTTCATGCATAAATAAGGATGAAGTCACTCTGTCATTTTTGACAGAACTGACTTGTATTGTGGACACTGAGGTTTTGTGACGTTGCAGTAGTATGAGAACCCCATCTAGCGTACACTCCGAGAATTCATAAGCTAATTGTTTGGTCATGATCTTCTCTCTTTTTGCATCAGCGTGTGAGCTTCACGGCACAAACATATATGGCTATTTTTGTTTAAGAGCACGACGATTCTTAAAATAAACATTTTATTCCCAGTGTGAAATTAAAAAGACAATCTGTTTTGTGTTTCTGGAGGATTATAATTACCTTCCATGTATCTTCAGCAAATATCACAGGATTTCTGGGAGATACTGAATGTACCAAATTAGAGTTCCACTGGCATAGGTTTTCAAGTAACTGTGACAATAATTCAGGTGAATTGTGTGACACTGAAATATTGCCACTCCTTCCTCTGAGACAAGTGCAAAATGTTGCACTCGTCAGGGAATAAAAGCATTCTCTGAGAAGCACACGCAATTTTAAAAAGAAACAACGAATTCATCTGAAAGCTCACTATCATTGGCGAGGAATATAAAAAAGACATCCGCTTTATGTTTTGAAAGAAAATACGAAACGTGTTGACACTCTTATTCTGATATGAAAGTGTAACCAGAGTCAGTCTTCGCTTACTAAGGTGCTGAAGGCGTCATCTAAATTCAGAACTGAATGTTTTGCCATAATAGATGACAGCTACGTGCGAAGAAGTGACACCACAGACAGTAACTTCTTCTGGTTCTTATCTGAGTTTATCAGTGTCTCTTTGTTTCTGTCTTTTTGTATTGATCTCCAGCTCTCCCCGCTGAGATTACCTGTCATTGAAGCAGACATCCTCTCTGCCTAAAAAGCATTTCAGTGAATACCATCCAAATAATGAAATCATCTAATGTCCTTGAGGGAAGGAAACTAGTGAACTCATATTTGCAGGTCCATACATCACTCCCAACCCACAACAATGTGGTTGACTGTTATCTGCGCTCCTGGCCTCAGGGAGAGACAACAAATATTTTCAAAGCCCCTGACGCCCAAATCCTTTTAATAAACATACATCAGTCTTGGGAATGCATGCCGATTTTAATGGAGTGGACAAGTAAATCGCAAATCTGTTTGGCCAGCCGGTGACGTGAAGGCCGTAGGAGAATTTTCACTATGACTGGACTGAACAGAGAATCACAAATTTTGTTTCCTTTATTCATATTCAATTAAACTGGCTGCACGGTGGCACAGTGGTTAGTACTGCTGCCTCACAGCGCCTGAGACCCGGGTTCAATTCCCGACTCAAGCGACAGACTGTGTGGAGTTTGCATGTTCTCCCCGTGTCTGTATGGGTTTCCTCCGGGTGCTCCTGTTTCCTCCCCCAGTCCAAAGATGAGCGGGTCAGATGGATTGGCCATGCTAAATTGCCCTTAGTGTTGGGTAAGGGGTAAATGTATGGGTGGGTTGCGCTTTGGCGGGTCGGTGTGGACTTGTTGGGCCGAAGGGCCTGTTTCCACACTGTAAGTAATCTAATCTAATCTAAACATTTAGTTGGATTCTGTAAATCTAAATGAGAAGTTATAGTTCAAAACATGACCAAGATCATGTCTCCATGTAAAAATCAAACCGCTAAAACATAGCGTGCTTGGGGGTGGGGGTGGGGATAGACAGAGAGAGAGAGAGAGGGAGGGAGGGAGACAGAGATAGAGACAGATAGAGATAGAGAGAGACAGAGAGAGATAGAGAGAGAGAGAGAGAGAGAGAGATTGAGTATTCGTTTCTGTTGGGGTTTGAAAAATCCTGTCGTTGGAGATAACAAATCCCTGTGTGTGATTTCGTGTCATGTCTGGTGTCAACACAGCATAATAATCGGGTTTGTTGGGAATGTGATCCTTCAGTCTCACTGAACTTAAACTTCTCCCCATTGCCATCACTGAGGTTTTTTTTTGTTGTTGACAGGATGTGCTCTCCTGAAAAGCTGAGCCTGATTGATACACCATTGTCAATCTTCATCGTCATGAGCAGGAAGACTTGCAATGCCCTATGAACACTTCTTTTTCATTTGGAGTTTTGATGTTCTTGACACTGTGCAAGTTTATTTTACTAATAAGACACCTTGTTTTGCCCATCCCCCCATACCACGTAATGTTTGAGATGTGTTTCTTTTGTTACAGCGGGTCACTGTGAGGTGCAGAGCTCAAAGGCTAAACAGCTGCAATCTGTGGAAGGGGAACCGGTTATATTGGAATGTTGACTCGGCTTTGGTGCTGGTATAAAAAGGAGTCTGGTATCGGGAAACACTGATGGGCCTCCGACATTTACAGGCTACATACACCAGTCGAACATGATTTCTGGACACTGCCTAATCTCATTTGAGACGGGAAAGAAGTCCAAAACATTTTCAATACACGGCAACGTGGTTGAGGAACACCATCGTATTGTACGATACAGGAACGATGAAACAAGCAGTGGATCTGGCCATATACTATCTTGTATTGTGATGTCTCCCTGGCTCCCATTAAACTATCGCCAAAAGAAGAATGTTATAAATGCCAGTGTTTTCAGCAATCTTACTTTCCAAAACTTATACTTCCAGATGGATACATTTCTAAATTCGGATGACCATAATCAATTGTAGAGAATCACATTAAGTCAGTCTCTCTGCCTGTTCCACAGTAAAGTACATAATGAACAAAAGCGACATCTACTTTATAATGGAAAGATGATCGATAGATAGGAAAGTAGATAGATAGGTAGACCTACTGAGCTTTTCTAGAAAAGTTTGTTTTCCTGAAATGCTTGTGAAATGCTCTCCAAACATGGAAGATATTACTTGCAAAAATTTGAAACTCTACAACTTTAGCAATAGCTCCAGAATTGTTCAATCTTACCCAGCTCGAAGTTTAAGCAGGGAAAATAGCATTTCTGAATATCAGTTCAATTTCTACTGAACAGGTTTGAACAATGTTTCACGGTGCATCCAAGTCGGAGCAGCAAGTAGTATAATATTCAATGGAACTGCTGATGCACAGACAGACAACATCACTATTTACAATTTAGACTGCAATCGTAGATGGCGGTGTAATGGTAATAATGCTTCACTACCAATTCAGAATCACAGAAGAACTTTCTGTGGACAGATCGCCTGGTTGAACTTAAATTCATTTAATAATTTTGCTCGGCAGACAGTTCAAGGATTATTATGACAGAGCAAGAACGTGTTTTGCACAGCAAAACTCATCTCTCATGAAGCAATAGAATTTTAAAAACCGTCACATAATGAAGTAATACATATTCTTATGACGATCAGCAATCAAGTAAACATTTCGAAATAAATCAACTGCAACTATTAATGGAACTGTGCCCACACAGCTCTATATGACAAATTTCGAAAGTCTGGCAGATCTCTGAGAAAAGAAATTCTCAATCATCTCTCTGTTAAATTGGCAACCCTTTATTCTGCGGCTATTCACTCTTGTCCGAGAGTCTCCCATGTATGGACACTTTCTGTCAGCATTTACCCTTAAGACCTGTATATGTTTTAATAAGATCACTCTTATTCTTCTGAACTCCAGTGCTTAGAGTCTAAACCTCTTTAACCTTTTGGCCATGTTTATTAACAGCATAATTTATCCATTTTGGCAGCAACATTCGCTCAGAAGCAGCTGCACTTATTGCTTTCTTTCAATGAATTTATTTTATATAAAAGATCAAACATCGAATTATTTTATTCTGGAAGACGTACTAGCATGTATGAACGTGATCATTTTGCAGTGAGCATCAGGAGCTTCTGGATATAAATACATGAAATATAAAGGGTCTGATTTTTGCCATTTACTATCTGAACCTTGCAGCAATCAGCGTGTCCGGTGAGTATAGAAGTTTAGGAGCAGCTGCATGGCTCATACGTCAACTGCATCAAATCTCCATTGTGTTGATAACACATCTCCATGATATCAAACCTTGCTCCCTTTTATCTACTGCGAATTGCACGTCACCAGTATACATTTTCCCCTTATCTGATAAAACTGAGAATTTTTTCAACACAGTCGTTCTTCTACTTTCGTCTTTTTATCTCCCCAGTTATCTCATTAACTGAAATTAGTTTTTTCGTTGGATCTTCAACCCCTCTCACTAAATGTGTCAATACAACAGTTTATCTATTTAGTTTCTTCAAACAACATCCCTGGTCTTCCACTTTAATGCTTGCATGTCTCAGTGTGGCCGGTGCAATTTCAACATTTTCAATAGCACTTTTCTCCGCTTAACACTAACATCCTAAGATACAAATATGGATGTACGGATCCTTTTGCAGTCTTTGTCGGCGGTTTATGATTCTATTATTTGAATTGAATGTTTTGATATTGTACTTTCCAAAGCTTTCTAGGGCCAATTTCTTCTAAATTACAATGGTGGAAACTAAACTGTTCTTTGGCACTGCCACGTTTACTGTGGGTAAATGACTCGAATGTTATCAAAGTGATGATTTAGAGTGTTAGACTGGGTATACTATGTTAAAAATCGCACAACACCAGTTTTGATTGTAATCTGGTGTTGTATAATTTGTAATACTATCAAAGTGTAAATGGACCCGCAATGTCTTAATGGCATGCAACCGATGGTAAAATATAACTAGTTATATTGAGACCTTGCAATTAATGTTCAAATGGAGACCTGTTGTTTCAATTATGTTACAACACTAACAGAGTAATTTTCAAAATGCTTCATTGATTGAGAGAGGGAGCCTTTTAAATCATGCATACATAGAATGAGGATGGCGTTGGCTGGGCCAATATTTATTATTCTTTTCTATTTGCTCCTACGATCGCAGTGCCGAGCTGAATTCTTGAACTGCTGCTCTCATTTGTACTAAATTGACACGCAATGTCATTAGTACGTGTTCCAGGATGGTTGTACTCTCATTTAAGTCATTGTTGGAGAACCTAAATGAAATGGCGTCTTTGGATGAAAAAGGCACATCACTGATCTCTGAAGAACACTTTGGTTTTTATAGTGACGAGAAATTGTTCCAACCAATGAACCACTCTTACCCTTTGTACAATTATAACTGGTATGTGTGTCAATCGCCGTTTTGTTACCATTTTGTGAATCAAACACTGACGAACTAAATCTCAGAAGTTGGGAAAATTGACCCAGTGACTGAGTTTAAAAGAAAGGACATTACTATTCAGCGACCTGTTTACAAATACAAATGTAATATATTTTTTCCCCGAATGCTGTTTCTCTGTCGGTTGTTTATTGTTGGTTCCTGACTCACAGCAGGCTTTCTGTTTCCAGCATTTTTTTTGAGAACAGGTCTGCCCTTACACATTCAAAGTTATTAAGTTATGTACAGTGACGTAGAATTATATCTCACTCCAAAAAGCTTTCTTTATTTTGCATTCTTCCCATCTTCACCAATGTCTACACATTGCCTCAAAACTGATGGCATTTTTTGCGGAGACTCGCAAAATCAAACAAGCATAAAGAAATTTGTGAACGGGTTCAGAGAATGTTTCCAGGATAGTGTCTGGACTGAATTATGAAGCTACATCTCGGTTGGATAAATTGCTAACTCCATAATCGAGGTGTCATAGAAATTATAATGTGATTGTGTTTGACCTTCAGTTTGTTTGCTCAAAGGAAAACAACACACTAAATCAGGCTTTTCATCCCAGGCAAATTCCTGGTGAATCTCCTTTATATCGTTTCCAATGTGTTTTGAGTCGTTGCCATAGTGTGGCAAACAGAACGACAATATTACTACATCTGTGGGCTAAGCATTCTTGTATAAAATTCTGAGAAGACTTCCTGGCTGTTGTTTCTACACGCTCAGTGAAATAAAACTTGCATATTGTTTTCTTTCTTCACTATGCTGCCTCCCCGTGTTGAATTCTTCAGTAATCTATGGACGTGTGGACCAACGTCTCTTTGTTCCTAAATACTCCCTCTGAACCTATCATCCATTGTGTCGATCCTTCCCTTATTCGACCTTCCGAAACCAATCATCTCGAACTTACCATGATTAAATTTGATATAGCGTTGTTCTGCCCAATTTATCAGTGTATCAATATCAAACTGTAATTTAAGAGTACGATATCAATGAAAAAACTATCAATAGTATCACCAATTTTCGTTTCATCGGCTAATCCACTTATTATGCCTTCTACATTCAAATACAGGTCGTTAATGTACAAACAAAGAGGAATGGTACCAGCACCGATCCCCGTGGTACGCCCTTGGTCACAAGCTTTCAGTCATAAAACAATGATTCACCTTTACCTTTAAACTTATTTTGCAACTCAATGGTAGATCTACTTTGACACCTCGCCTTGCATATCATGGATTCTTGTCTTTTATACGAACGTTTCGTGTGAGTATCTTGTCAATTGCCTTACTGAAGTCCATGGAAACCACATCGACTGCAGTAGCTTCCTCAATACATTTCGACGGCTTTTCAAAAAACAAATCTCAACTAAATTGATCGGACATAGTCTCTGCTAACAAATCAGTGCAAATTACCCTGATCAAATCCTGCATTTCCAAATGGGATTAATATTCACCCTCAGAGGTTATTCAATATCTTTTCACCACTGTCGTCGGACGAACTGGCCTGTAATTTTCTGCTTAACTACGCCTCCTTTTATTTATCAAAGGAACCACATTATCTAGTATTCAATTTTCTGTTACTTCACCTGTGGCCAGGGAAATATTCAGTCCATCCGCCAGACTCCCCAGCAAACTCTTTCCTTGAGTCACGTTGCAGCCTGAGGTGAAAATGGTCAGGCCCTGGGAACCTGTGCACCTTTATGGTCGCTTATAAATTCGTACCCTTCTTATTCATAAACCACAACGTTTACTAGAAAGTCAGCATCACTTCTGAAATTCCCAGCAACAATGTCTTCCTTCCCGTCAAGAGGGTTGAGAAGTAGTCGTTTAAGTCCTAACCCCGTCCACTGGTTCCACGGAGAGATTGTCCCATTATTTGTAGTAGGCACCGCTCATTCATTGGAATTCCTTTTACTCTTAATGGATGTGCAAAATGCCTTGGGATCTTCCATGATCTGAATTACGAAAGATATTTTGTCGACCCTGTTTGTCCTCGCAACTTCTTTTTTTTAGCAAGATACCTGTGACCAGACATGCACACAAATATGTATCTGAAGGGATTTTCATCAGTGTTTTTTTAAATGAAAATGAACTGATGTATACTTCCTTCTTCTGCTGTACAAGCAATTATATCTCTTGCAGCGTCAAGAGTTGGAGGAAGTCAATGCTTCGGGTATAACTTTTCTTCAGAATTCAACCCCGCTCCAAGTTCTAAAGAAGGGTTATACCCAGAAAGGTTTTCTTCTCCTCCTCTTGTCTTGCTGTGTTTTCCAGCCTCCTGCTTTTCTACTTTTGGATTACAGCACCTGCATGGTTTTTTTTGTCTCTAGTGATTTCCCTTAGCATCCAGGGGTCCCTGAACATGTTACCCTTACCCTCCACTCTTAGAGGAGCACAGTGTGCCAAAATTCTCATCAAACTACTTTTGAAAGATCTCCAAAATTCCAAATTCAGCCCTACCAGCAAGTGGTTGCTCCCAGTCTTGTTTGCCATTTCCAGTCTCATGATGTTGAGCTTAGCTCTCCTCCAGTTTCGATCTGCAACATCTGCACCATTCTTATCCTTTTCCATGACGACTATAAACTTTGCAACGTTGTGGGCACAATTCCCAAAACTATCACAAACCGACAGTTCAATCACTTGACTGAAATCATTCCCGCAAATCAGTCCAGCATTGTTGCTCAGATGAGCGTGAAGGACAGGCTTTCAACTTTCAGACGGATTACAAAACTAAGTGGGTAGAATAAATGGAAGTGGTTTAGACTTGCATTACCTCTCACTTTCTATGTGCACCACAGTCAGTACAGAAAGTCGCTTCAGAAAACATTTCCCAGGATACATGTCGTTTTTGCAAGTGATATTCATGTCCCATCTTCGACTATTTCCATTGGCTTTTTCACTACAAATTTTATTATGAGAAGCTAATTTTTCAAAGTGTGGATGGCTTTATGTAATAATGCTTCAATTCGAAAGATATAGTTCATTCATAACGGTTACAAAAATGTGATATAACTCACTTAATTTTGCAAAACATTGAAGGTGCAATAAAATGCAAGCTAGCTCCTCAAAAATGATCCATCTTATTCTCATTTATAAGATCACAGTACTCTAAAATTATTTGTCTGTGTTTGATTATGACCACATATCTAGCCCAGACCATTGTTGATGGAATGTAAAGTGACACATGCTCTATTACAACAATTTCTGTGGCAGAAACAACTGCAATCAGAACAGCAGTTTGTGTTATGGAAAGAGAAATGATATTACCATAGCGATTTAAATCGAGCCTATTGTAATATTAGGTCAAACATAATCAAATGCAATATTTGGCAACTAGTTTAATACAAACATGGACAAAGCATAATGCAGTGCCCATGTGACAAGGCCCAATGTTGTAATGTAACGAGCGGTATTGTCATGTAAAGTAATAATTTCTCAAAAGATGCCAACGTCTGCTTTAATGGAGGGAGAACAAAAGTTTGATTTAGTGTTCAATACTATAAAGCTGAGGCAAAGCTTAGTCCAACAAAGATAATGTAAAACAGCTACCCAAAATATTCGTGTCCTTCCAGTTTCCACTTTATGTTCTGTCACCGCAGCTGAAAAGTGCGTACGATGAGGAGGTCGAAATCAGTCAATACTCAGTGGAAACTGCGTGCCAAATGCCATCTACATTAGAGAAGGATACAGGATAGGCTAACACGAAATGCACACACATTGTCTATGCATTTTGTCTCCATTTGCCAGTAGATTGACCAATCACTGAGCTGATGGGTCGACTTTCGGATCACACCCCACCCAATAACCGGATCAGAATTGTTCTCTGGCCTCGATCGTGTATTGGAAATTAAGGTGGCTGCATTCACCCATTCAGCAAGCCCCTCCCCAGTGCCTAACTTGGGAGAGATATTTTTAACGGTTTCACAGAATGCTGCATAATCCCTTTATAAACCTTTCAGTATTTACACAATACATCATTTGACACTGATAACCACGCACCTCATCAATAATTTCACCAAAGGTTCCTGTGGAGAGCTATTCGAATCTTCTGTGCGTTTCAGCCCAAATCCGAGATTTAGTCTCCCTGTATGGTTCTGGGCTGCAGAGTTCACCGACCCGTCATACAAACCAGCAGCTCGAGGCGGGTGAAACATGGAAATCTTTATTATTTTCATCCTCTATATCTGGCTACCCTGTGAGTACTGATGAAATTAACTGACATTACTTTCAATCAATTAAATGTGGCCCATGACCATGCCTTTTGCTGACATAGACGTAGGTTAAAAACGTTTGTTGCTTTTCTTTGTCGAATTATTTTCTAAGTTCCCCTTGATTAATTTCCAGGTGCTTTCAGTCCGTCCGTGACACAAACCCCGCCAGTGGTGACCAGGAAGGAATGTCAGTCTCTCAGCATCACCTGTGTTTATTACGGTCACAACTGGGGTCATTATTTCCAAGATGGATATTTCCTCAAGCAAACCCATGGCAGATCAGAGCGGAGGCGGATATATAACGGAGGGAAATTTGTTGTACGGATGGTTAAAGAAGAAAAGACTTTTTCACTGGAGATTCAGGACGTAAGAATTGAAGACGCTGGCACATATTACTGTAAAGCACATTACGAGAAAACACAGAGTGACGGCCGAATAAAAGTGCAATGCAAAAACTACCCACAGAGATTTTCGCAAAAACAGATGAAAAAGTACAGTTGTTCTGTTGATAACAAAACACTTTCTTCTACCCTGCACCATCTGCCCCATGTTCTAATTTCTAATTCTACTGTTTTATTGCTAATAACGTCTGCAATTTGGAACAGCTGAGTTTTCACAGATGTTAATTTGTTTTATTGTGATTGGACTCAATGTGTGAATGTTGGGAAAGATGAACACAGTTTGGAGTCCAAAGCACAAATTAGGATTGAATGCTACGAACTGCAAAATTGAAAATCAGTCTGCACTTTTTAATTATTTTCTCCATAAATCGAAAGTACCTGAGGTTTTAATGATGACTTGAAACACTGTGTACAAGTATTTGGAACCCACAGTGGATGAGAATTGAACAAATACCACAGTGCAATTAAAGCATATTGTTTGCTCTCCCAATTGTATATTGGCTTCATTAGATTTGGTGACCTTGGTTAAAAAAGAATCCTCAAAATTTCCTTCTTCTATTATCTTTTTGTGGCAATTTTCTCCATTTTCATGAACTGTTCATCTGTCATGCTTGTTCCTGGGTCACCTTGCTAAGATCCCAGAGTAACATAAATTACTGTTCGAATCAATAGAATGCAACAAATATGGAGTATTATTAAATAATCGAAATCATTTGAATAATTAGAGACAGAGAGGTTGTTTCGCAACATGTGGCTGTCAGAATAAGCTTCCAGTAGTTATTGTTCTGGGCTGACTAAGACAGTTGTCACTGTGTTGGAAATACGTACTGTGGATGGACCCGGGACCGTGGTGACTGTCACAGCAGGTAAGTGACTCGAACTGACATCTGTTACAAACTGTCTAAATTAATGCTCATACTCAGTTTATTTTTGAGACAAGTGACATTTCAATATGAGAAGTCAGAGAGGAAATCCAAGGTGCGGGTGAATTGTATCCCAGTCTGCAGTGGGAAATGAGGAAGAAAATCAAAGAGTAATAACGATAACTTGTACTTTCACTCTGGTCACAGAACAGGTACTAGAGGGCTAGAGGACACCTAGTGTCATGCCAAATTTTCAACGAATATGTTTTGGCTATATCAGGAAGTAGCAGAGTGTTGAGTGCCACAATGAAAAGTATTCTGAATGACAGAAATAGATTATACTCAGAGAGTCAAGTTTTTTTTTTCTGGAATAGCTAACATGGTTTTGACTGAGGCCGGTCATATCAAACAGGTTGACTGTTTTGAAGAGATGACAGGGAACGTAGAATTGTAAATTGCACTTGATGGAGTTGATATGGATTTCAGAAAATTGTTTGAAAGATTCCCACACTGGACACTGACAAGTAATGCGAAATGGACATGGCATCTGGAAAAGCTTCGCATTTTGTGTCAATATTGGCTGAATGCTGGGAGATTGCCTATGTGACTGGAGACTGGGTGTCCAATGGCATATCATGAGAAATCCAAAATGACTTGTGCTTCCGAATCCAGGATTCACTCAATGCAAACTCGTAGTTTGAGGCAGTAGTTAGGATGGCAAATGCAATAATGGTATTTATTTTAAGAGCACTTGAATAATAAAAATGCAGGGATGTACTCCAGAGGCACTGGTCTGACCACATTTGGAGTATTGTGTGCAGTTGTACATCCCATATCTCAGGACGGATGTAATGGGCCTCGAGGGTGCTCAGAGTAGGTTTACGATACTATTCCTAGGAATGAAACGTTTAACATTTGAGGAATATTTGAAGACTCTGGGTTGATACTCGATTGAGTTTAGAGTGATGAACAGAGGCCTAATTAAAACATACAAAGGACTGAATGACCTGAACAGGCTTAATGTTGGGAAGATGTTTCCATTGTTTGGAGAGACGAGGACACGAGGACATAGCTTTAGAGTAAAGGGAATTGCTTTTGGAAATGAGGTAAGGAAAACGTTCTTTAGCCAGATAGTGTTGAATCTATGCAATGCATTGCCATGGAATGCTGTGGAGGACAGGTTATTGGGAATACTTAATAGTGAGTTAAATAGGTTGCTGAGTATAAAGAAGATAAATAATTATGTGAAGAGAGCGGGAGAATGGGATTCAGAAACTTACCAGGAATGAATGATTGGCTGGACAGATTCAATGTGCTGAATACCCTAATTTCTGCTCCAATGTCTTATGGTATTATGGTCTTTTGGATCAGTTCTGAGTGCCAAACAGTGAAGCAGAAGGACTTAAGTTTCAGGAAGTTATAAACAATTTGGTCACATTGGCAAGTCAGTGGCAAATCGATACTAAACCATAAAATGCCCTTGAGGGAAAATTATCTGCTGCCCTTACCTGCTCTACACAACCTGTAACTCCAGAATCACAGCAATGAGACTGAACTGCATTCTGAGGAATGTGGGATGGACAGCAAATATAAACATATATATGTGTGTGTGTATATATATATATATATATATATATATATACATACACACACATACATACACACACATACATACATATATATATATATATACACACACATACATATTTATATATATATATATAAATTATATATAAGAGAGAGAGAGTATGGAACTTGATGAACTTTGGAAGAGGTTACAAGATAAGGCATTCTTTATGGACTGCTGGCACGAGTGACATGAGGGAAGTATCTGGGGATGCTTGTCCAGATGTCCCTAAGGCAAAGATTAGTTAAAATGTTTTTTTCATAAAGAACAAATGGCAATTGCTTTTATTCGTCGTGGCGTAGTTTATAAAAGCAGAGAAGTTATAGTGGAGCTGCACAAGAATTTGTTTCATACACACATACAACATTCTCATGCAGAGATGTAACACATGCATGTCGTGTCAAATGACATTCATGTGTACTGTGCTCGGTCTATTTGTTATTCTATTCGACCTCGGTCAGATTGGAACAAGCCACACTCAATTGAATCTTTCTGTGGACTGTGGTTAGTGGATGCATGGGAGAACTACTAACTGCAAGTTCAAACACCAGCCTGACTTACAAATATGATTCCTTCTTTTATTGTCGATCGGTCATATCCTGAAAATCACTCCTTAACTGCATTTTGATTGTACTTGCAATCATTAGATGCAAAAGTTAGAGAGGCACCTCACGACCACCTACAAATGCGTTATTAGGAACGGGCAATGAGCTCTGATTTGGACAGCAGAGTTCCAGATCTCAAACACAAAGACATATTGCGGGTTTTCTCTCAGTCAACTACTTTTGAAAGTAATTGTTTCAGTGAAAAGGAGAATTAACTCTTAAAATATTTTTGATATGCGTGTTTGCTCAGTTTCAATTGAACTCAAGGAATTAAAAAAAAGCAGAATCTCATTATACTTCCAATCTTATTCCTGCAGATTCTTACAAGTTACTTTCAAATTGTGAACAGTCCTAGGTCATTTCCTCGTGTACTTGGAATTATTCAATCCTTCATTTTTTTTCTCCTAATTCCCGTTTGAGTGTTACTCTTGAGTCATTCTGTCATGTACTCCTGAGTGGAACAACTTGCGTTCTATTTTCCAAAAATCTCGATATCTCCCCGCTGTTTTAGTTTGATTTTAATTATAGTATTGATCTTACTGCAAAAGAAAAAAAATGCTTTAATAGCAGAGCTATGCTCACCAATGAGACGTTTTCTTGATAATGGTAATGAAACAAACTTCTCATTTAATTCCATAGATTCCAGTTCTCTGGTGTCTCACAGTCCACCTTTACAAACCTCCACAGCTGGCGAAACTGTTACTTTAAGCTGGGAATATTCAGGGTTCTGTCATTACACAGTATATTGGTACAGTCAGTCAACTGGTCAAGCTCTGAAACACCTGCTTCAGAGACACACTTCAGAAGAGGAGAATCAAAATGATGTTGCAGGGGGAAAACTGTCCGCTTCCATCAATTCTGCAACAAAAATCGTTCAACTAAAGATCTCTAAAATGCAACTGGGGGACTCCGCCGTGTATTACTGTGCACTGAGTCGGCGCTCAGCACGCACAGTGAAACAAAGGACGGAGCGAGCTGTACAAAATCTTATCACGGTAGGATTACAGACACAGTGATACAGAGACAGAAAGAGTTGTGCAAAAACCTGAACAGGATGAGGATCACAGACACAAAAATGCATAGTAGTGAGAGAACTGTATCAAAAACTGAATAGGGAGAAGATTACAGACACAGTGATGCAGAGGAACGAAAGAGCTGTACAAAAACCCGAACATGTTGTGGTTACGTAGGCATTGATGAAAAGCACGGATAAAGCTGAACAAACTGAATCTACAGGTTATTTTTACATTGTGAATTTGCTTCTTCCCATTTTATAGAAAAAACCTCTTTATTTCTGGATTCATTCTGTATTCGTGATTATCAGGCTTCCAAATACCAGATAATCGTGTGACATGATTCAGTCTGAAAAATTGACTTTTAATTTTTACCTGGGTGTTTGTAGATTCAACCATATCTTTCAAACTGCAATTTAACGAATGATGAAAATGGCTAAGTACGTAAATATATGAGGGAGCAGCAAAGCACCAGATGTAATTAGATTGTACGTTGCTGGAGTGGGAACATGCATGAATAAAATTCCTCCATGCTGTTCATTCTAAGATTAGAAATTTATTTTTCTATTTTCCTTGTAAAAAAGAAAAGCCTAAAAAAAAACTCGAAGACCAATAAGACAACAACTTCCCAAACTTATAATTGTACAAGTAACCTATTTGTTTTCCGTCACTGCACATAGGAAAATACAGTAGAAAGCACAAGTTTAGTGACACCGATCATCACTCCTGAAACATAAAGCTTCTCTGTGAATTGAACACATCACAAGAGCTTCTGCTTGTTTTGCATTCCATTTCACAGCTTCCGTGCAGCAAAAGGTACGAATTTTTTTTTTTGGTTTTACATTTGCTCCAAGTTTCACATGAAATTTCATATTCTGCCTAAACCTACGTCATAGAATTTGTGGTTTGAGCAGCGTGAGAACATGTCTTTAAGGCTCTGAACCGTTCGTAGTTTTCCGTTTGTACAGATTCCACTGTGGTATTACTGTTGCTCACTTCACTGAGAAGTGTCTCTTCTGCATCTCTGAAAATTTCAATTGCCAATAACCCATTGGCTGATTCTCTCCCCTGTTGACTGAGCGTACTTGTGTCCGAATTTTGCATTAAAATCTATCTGTCAATTTGGGACAATTTATTTCATCCATCACTAGGATGCATATATTTCTTCCCCACTCGAACGCATCAAGATATATCTATACAGTAAATTATTGCCTTTGGGGTCCTGTGCCTCCTACTCTTTTCTTTGTCTTTCATTTTGTCTTCTCCACTCATGCCGAATTTCAACGAGATTCACGTGTTCATGCATTTCCGCTTTTATTAATTTGAAAGCATGAATTGTACCTTTAAGAACGAGTGAATGTTGTACTGACTTGAGAACTTACAATTACCTGTGTGTATGCCAACCAGCTGACTGAGCGTGTCCTGGAAAATTGAAAATATGGAACATTTTACTGAGAAATAGACACCTGAGTTAATTGCTGTTTTGACAACAATTCGAATTTATCCAACCTGTTTAAATTGTTCCCCAGAACATTAAACCCGAACCGCGTTTGAATTTACTATTTTTCCAACATCTAAACAATAAAATGGTCCGTTGTAGAAGATTTGAAAAGGCAGACATTTGAAAATCAGTTACAGCAACTGCCATCAACACAGATACAAGAAATTTGGATACACTCACTGTGAAAAGTACCTTTTCATATGAAACATTTTCGCAGTAAAAGATAGACAAAGAAGAGGACAGCCGCTGAGTGATTTTGAAATCAAGTTTAAGTAATTTTCATGAGATTCTTATTGGAACAGCAAACTGTCATGTACTTGGAGGCTGGTAATTACCAGTTAAGTGAAAGGGGTGCTTAGAGTTGTGAAAATTTATAGTTAAATATTTACTTTTAGAGTTAAAGAATACATTCAGTTTATTTTCTTTAATTTGTGGAATTTGGTGGCTATCTGTCACTCACATTTTAACAGGTTATGAGACGAGCTGAGCTTTTCTTGGGTGTTTGCTTTAATAAACGGAAGGTTTCAATGCCGTAACCTAACACTGTGTAGAAATGTTCTTCAGTGTAAGCTCTGTTCAGCGAGTGGTTCCTAGTTGTTCTGGACCTAATCTCAAAAGTACATCCACCCGCTCATAATTTACATTATGTCTTGGGTCCATGTTTCCATTAAAAAAAAGACCCAGCCAGCTGAATCATTCCAGATTGGTGCAAGTCACAGCTGATGACCTTTCCCTCAGGCAGTTAAAAATTCAATTAATTTTATATGAACATAAGAACCACGAACATTCGAGATCAAAGTTTCGAGCGTTTTCAAATATACAGTAGGATCATAGATGATCATTCACCGTCATACAATCATCCCTATATGTAAAGAAAAACAAATGATTCAATTATTGTGAAAAACAGATTGTCAAACTACCAAGCATCCACGGCCTCTACCCTGAAGTACCACTTCACAATTGAATCTGATTCAATTCAATCAACTCTCAATTTTTCATACTTGTTCAAGACTGGAAACGCCTATAAGTTATGGCAGTCCGTTTTCTCAAAGATTAGCAGTCTGTACATTGCGTGCACCGAGAAGTTTTCATTTTCGGTGCAAGGGTGAATTCACTGGAAAACAATTGTATAAACATCCGTAATTGGAAGTACTGTCAGGAACAATATGTCAAGATTGGCCACTGATTGCCAGCAACAGCACGTTTCCTACTTGAATCGCATTGTGTCATGTTCTGTTTATACCAAACTTATGCTTTGTTGAAGTCAGATATTTTATAATTTACCTGTTCAATGAAGGTATGAGTGGAGCCCAAGTTTCCTGAGGTAGGGAAGCAAGTGTGTGATGTATGAGACAGACAGGTAGGTAGGTAGATAGATAGATAGATAGATAGATACATAGATAGATAGATAGAAAGATAGATAGATAGACAGATAGATAGATAGATAGATAGAGAGATAGTTAGATAGATAGATAGACAGATAGATAGACAGACAGATAGATAGATAGATAGATAGATAGATAGATAGAGATAGATAGATAGATAGATAGATAGACAGATAGACAGATAGACAGATAGATAGATAGATAGATAGATAGATAGATAGATTGATTGATAAATAGATAGATAGATAGCTAGATAGATAGATAGATAGATAGATAGATAGATTGATTGATTGATAAATAGATAGATAGATAGATAGATAGATAGATAGATAGATAGATAGATAGATAGATAGATAGATAGATAGATAGATAGATAGATAGATAGATAGATAGATAGACAGATAGATAGATAGATAGATAGAAAGATAGATAGATAGAGATAGATAGACAGATAGATAGATAGATAGATAGATAGATAGATAGATAGATAGATAGATAGATAGATAGATAGATAGATAGATAGATAGATAGATAGATAGATAGATATAGACAGATAGACAGTCAGAGACAGACAGATAGACAGACAGATAGATAGATAGATAGATAGATAGATAGATTGATTGATAAATAGATAGATAGATAGCTAGATAGATAGATAGATAGATAGATTGATTGATTGATAGATAGATAGATAGATAGATAGATATAGATAGATAGATAGATAGATAGATAGATAGATAGATAGATAGATAGATAGATAGATAGATAGATAGATTGATTGATAGATAGATAGATAGATAGATAGCTAGATAGATAGATAGATAGATAGATAGATAGATAGAGATATAGATAGACAGATAGATAGATAGAGATAGATAGAGATAGACAGATAGATAGATAGACAGAAAGACAGATAGATAGATAGATAGACAGATAGATAGATAGATAGATAGATAGATAGATAGATAGATATAGAGAGAGAGAGAGAGGTGGGAGAGGGAGAGATTCCATGGTATAGGTTGAATCATGGAATTCTTTCAGAAAAGTAATAATGTATTAATGAAGTGAAAAAGTTAAGCGTGCCCAATTCCCTGATGGCAGCTTGCGCTCGGGGTTTGATGTTGATAACATTTGTTCAGAAATCCAGGCCTGCTCGGCCTCTGTCCAAATGGAAAACTGCAATCGAAGATCTTATTGTTAAAACTTTTCAATGCAACTTTCGATAAGCTTGCGGTGGTACTGACGACAATAGAAAGAGATAATGGACATTAATTTGAAAATCTGCACAATGATGGGGTTTCGTGTCACTTTTTAGCTGTGGCTGCTGACCAGAATTTGTTCCAAAATAAAACAAATTTATACTTTTCTACATAATATTATGCTTCCAGCCAGTAGCAAATTCTGTCGTGTATTTGAAATGGAAGGAGTGATACCTTTTGCAAATGATGCCCATCATTCGATTTGGTCTTCCCCAGATGATGTGGACTCTGCATTCAGCAGGCAAGTCGGAGGTGTTGCATCACAAATATGAATTGTTGATTGAAGCTCATGGGCAGGCTTTGGGGTTTTGTACAGTCATTAATTCTGTTATTCGCCGCGCTCTCTGTTGCAGATTTAACTTCCTGTCGTGTAAACTATCTCTTTCATCTACATTATTAATATTTCTCGTCAAGTTCAAATTCAGTCATTTGATACTACCAGCATTTTGATAGTTGGGGTGTTCAGCAATGCTAACGATAAAAAAAGGATGTTGAATGGTTTGTCAGTTGTTGCAGATTTGCCCTGTCGTGCATGTGTGTGACACGAATGTTACTTGCCATTCAAAAGAGCTGATTAGAAAATACGAATATGCAAAGATTGTTAGAATTAGTCTGTTGTTAAAACTCAAGATAAATGCAATCAAATCAACTGCCTCTTCTGTGATTTCTGAAAGTGATGGAAGGCATCGTGAACAGTACCATCAACAGTCATCTCTCCAAGTAATCAGCCCGACGATCCTCTGGGATTGTGATGACTTCACCTTTCCCTCTGTTTCAGTCCACACCCCCTGAGTGGAATCTTTCTATCTGTCTAAGTCTAAGCACTCATACAGCTATATCAGTTACCATCAGGTGATATTAGATTTGACGCCAGTATTATTTTAAGTTTTTTTCAAGTCTACTTGTAGTTTACTTGAAGAATATATGTCAGCTGACGTGTAAATGTTGTTCTTTTCAAATACACAAGCTGCCCTCTGTATGTCAGCGCCGACATTTGCCCTGTAACCATTATCTGAATCGTCTTATGAGAATTATATTAAAGGTGCTACATAAATGTAAGTTGGCATTTTTATTGGTGAGATGGAGTTGTCACCGAAGTTACAAAAATAATGCTCTTGCTTCCTTTCAGAAGTGATGCCAACATGTCAAACCTTACACAATTATGTGTCTGGTTAGTCGTGTCGTTTTTCTTTGTCCCTTTATGTAAATATTACGGTGATCATGATCTTCACCGCAGGAAGATGTGGTCTCTCTGGATGCATCACTCGATATCTGGTGTCTATGGCAGTGACGGATCTCTTGATAGTTATCAGTGCTGTGATCTTCAATTGGATTACTGGCATTTATTTCCTAGTTAGTTTTATGTCTATTACTCCAGTATTTACAGCCAGCATTCTGACCATCTCTGCAGCTGTAGAAAGTTCTGCCTGGTTAACAGTTGCTCTCGCCTTTGAGTGATTCCTCACCAGTTGGAATCAGAAAACACAACATTACACAGAGAAAACAGTGGCTGTCGTCAGAGGAATAGTCGATTTCTTGAGTTGTTTAAAAAGTTATCCTCTGGTAGATTATGTAAGAACCATTCTATTATAATTTACACCATGTCATGGTTTTGTAACATAAAATCAAAATTCTCTACTTAATTGGCATGGACAACCTATGATGGCTTTGCACAGTTCAACCTTTTCTCCTCATATTACTGCTCAATGCACTGACTGTCAAATACATTCTCGCAGCCAATCGAGCCCGAAGGCCACTACGAGCAAGCATGAGCAGTGGAGAAAATCCCAGTTATCCTGAGGTGGAGAGCTGGCGAAAGTCCATTGTTTTACTCTTCACCATCTCAGGAAGCTTCATCCTGTTGTGGATGACATATGTGGTGGATTTTCTCTCTGTGAAAATTATGACCAAACCTTATTTCTCAGGTTCCAATTTCAATGATTCAATATCCATTCAGCAAGAAAGTAGAAGCATACTTCAATTCCATCGCTGTTGCACCAACCCATGTATTTATGCTGAGACACAGATAAATTCAGAATATAGTTGAAGAATGCAGCAAAGAATCTTTGGAAAATATTTGTCACGTTAATAAACTAGGAAAGGTGTGGGAAATCCAATCAATTACCGAATTGTACATTTTTGTCATTGCAATATTTACCGTAGTGATATAAGGCCAAAGATCCTCAGAAGTTGAGGAAAACGAGTGCGACATAACATTATTTTTCACTTTTGTGGCAGAAAATCAAAGTTGTAATAGATGGGAAAAAGCGCACCAATTTTGTGATTGAAAGTTTGTGCAATAATCTCTTCAATTCCGTCTCAATCGCCCCTTTTAGGTACTCTCTTAATAGTGTGATAGAAAAAAGCACCACAACGTGATTCGGCCATCATATATATCTCTGATGTAAAGAGACTTGTGACCTGGCCTGCACAGCGTTCTACAACATTGAGGTCCATACAATCCCCCTCAGTTCATTTCTTAAACATGTCTCATTTACTCAAATGTTGTGCCTTCAGTTCCTCATCTTTCCTACTATGAGAAAGTTCTCTCTAAAAATACTCGAACCTGGCCTCTCAATATTCTGTAAGTTTAAGGTAGATTCCATCTCATTCTTCTCATCTCCGTCGATTACATACCTAGATTCTTCAAACATTTGTTAGTGTGACAAGGCTCTTATCCCCGAGATCATTCTTGCACTCCACATTGGGACTTCTTCCAAGGCCTCCACATACTTCCTGCGATACAGAACTCAAAAGTGTTCACAATATTCCAAATACGGTCTGATCTGAGCATTATACAGCGTCTGTACTACATCCCAGTTATTGTGTTCCAGCACTCTTCAAAGCAATGCAAACGTTAAATTCGTCTTCCTGACAACTGAAATTTCACGTTCCTTTGAGGAGAATTCTAAACTAGTGCACCGATGCCTGCTTGTGCTTCAGATGTCCAAAGCTTTTAGAATGCAGTGCATGCCTTTATTCTTCAAATCAAAGTGCAAAACCCCACATTTTCAACGTTATATTCCAGCTGCCATTTCTTTGTTCACTGTGCGATCCTGCTGGAATCGTCATGCTTCTTTCTTAGCTCGCCAGCATTAGATTAGATTACCTACAGTATGGAAACAGGCCCTTCGGCCCAACAAGTCCACACTGATCCTTCGAAGAGTAACCCACCCAGACCCACTCCCCTACCTTATACTCACCGCTGACACTATGGGCAATTTAGCATGGCCAATTCACCTGACCTGCACATCTTTGGATTATGGGAAGAAACCGGAACATCCGGAGGAAACCCACCCTGACACAGGGAGAACGTACAAACTCCACACAGACAGTCGCCCAATGCTGGAATTGAACCCGGGTCCCTAACGTTGTGAGACAGCAGTGCTAACCACTAAGCTACCGCTCCGCCCCTTGATCCACGACCTATCTGTGTTGTATGCAAACTTTGCAACAAGTGCTGTCAGTTTCTTCATTCATATTATTAAAATATAATGTGATTGTTTGTGGTCCACACATTAAACCACGAGACATCGTCTTTCATCCCGATAGCTACCCCTTTATCTCCTATCTTTGTTTTCTACGGGTCAGGCAATCTGTCCATGGCAGTGACTTGCACCAACCCCCGTTAGTTTTCTTTTTTTTAAATTTGTGTTGTTTTTTAGTTCCTTGAGCTCCAGATTTGTTCTCAGACGTTTCGTCACCACGCTAGCTCACATCATCAGTGAGCCTCCGATGGTGTGCTGGTGTGCAGTCCCGCTTGCTATTTATGAGACTTGGTGCGTTGTGTTGAATGGTATCACTTCCGGTTCGTTTTCTGTGAGGTTGATAAATGGGTGGAAATAGATACGTTTGCTAATGGACTTGCAGATTGAATCCCAGGCCTCTCGGAATTCCCGTGCATGTCATTGTTTAGTCTGTCCCAAGAAGGATACTTTTCACAGTCAAGCTGGTGATGCTCTTCGTCTGTGTGTTTGAATACTGATGATAGCTGGCCATGGCAGCAAGTTGGTGCTCATGGATCCTGGTGGCTAGTTGCCTGCTCGTCTATCCAATGTAATGTTTTGTGCAGACCTTGCAAGGTATTTGACAATGACAATCATTCTGCTGCTTGTTGGTATAGGGTTTGTTAAATTCATTAGGAGCTGTGTCAGTGTGGTAGTAGATTTGTGAAATATTCTGATGCCTAGGGGCTGAGGTAATCTGGTCGTCATCTCCAAGATGTATGTAATGTATGGCAGTGTGGCTAGAGTCTCTGGGTGCGTTGTGTCTTCCTGTTTACGTCTGTCGTGTACAAATTGATGGGCTGCACTTATTGGGTACTTTTACCTGAATACGTTGTGTAGGTGTTTTTCCTCGACTTCTTGGAGGTCCTGCGTGCTGCAGTGTGTTGTGGCTCTTTTAACTAATGTCCTGATGCAGCTACACTTTTGGATGTTTTCTGCTGCAGTTGAGTGTACGTTCAGTTGTGTGGTTTTCCTGTGAGCGCTGGTCTGCAGTTTTCGTTTGTCTTCTTGTTCTAATGTGACATCGAGGAAGTGGAAGCTTTTATTATTATCTTTCTCATTGGTGAACTTTACAATGGTAAGGATGTTGTGTATGTGTTGTAAGCGCCTTCTAAATCGGTTACGTCTAATTCAAGCAACTCTCCCTCAATCTGCAAGATAATCTTTTTTTTCTGATAGTATAGTCACTATCCAAAAAGATTGCCTTCAACTTAAAGTTTGCTATTCAGGCGTTATTGTGTACCGCCAAATCCAGAATTATCTGTAGAAAATGGGCTCTACCACAAGGGACTCGTTGATATTCACGGATTTAGTTCCTTGGGTTTCGTGACCAATCTATCTTTCCCGCTCTGACTGCATACTGAAATCACTCATTGTTGTTGTAATTGTGCTTTTGTTACATGCCTTCTCCATTATCCAGATTTATTTTCTGCTCAGGAATGGCCTGTCCAATAACTCCATCAGGGGGTCTTTTCTTTTGTTGTTTCTCATATCTACCCAAACACATTCAATACTTCCGAACCCACAATCAATTATAGTTCTTGATTTAAGTTAATTTCTTACAAAGAAGAAAATCCTGCTACTCTGCCCATTTGTCTGTCCTTCCAATATCTTTGGATCTTTCGTGCTCAGCACTGATCCCCTTGTAACCAAGTGTATGTGATGCCCATAACAGCCTACTCGCCAATTTCAACCCCTGTGTTACAAGCTCACTTAGATTATTTTGTATATTGTGTGCCCTACATCCTGCATTAAGCGCACCCTCTTAGCATTGTCCCCTTGTCTATTGTAGTTATATTCCTGATAGTTTTCACAATCTCTCTGCTCTATTGCAGTATATGGATACTTTGGTAATCTCTGCTGAGCCCATCCCCAGTTTTCGCTTTTGTTTTCGCCAATTATCTATGCAAACGAATCCATGCACGCTTTTTCACCATGCATTCATGCCAACTGCAGAGGAAACAGTATCCTCGACTGAATGTGCAGCTTTCTATAGTTTACTGCATACTTTACGCCCCCATTATTTCCAATGATATGTTGGAAAGTACCTGGACGTACTCTAAACGTGAAGGAGCTCGTGGCTTCGAGACACGTAGCATCCATGCTCTATATCACAAGAAATGACAACCTCCTGGAAGGGAATTGCAAATTGAGTTTCAGTGTCTACAGACAAATTATGAATTGATTTCAAATTATAACCACGCATTGAGAATGCAACTATCATCTTTTGTGTGCCAAACGCTCATTGAAATCAGGAGGCGACCTATTCAGATCTATGCCTGTTTTGCAAGGTGTCAATTTTTATCATCTAATTGTGTACATCAATCCCTAAACTAATACAAATTATCAAAATATGACATCAAACTGTTTTGATTCTTATTGTTTGCAAATTATTCTCGGCACCTTTTGAGAATAAATATTCACGAAGGAAGTCGTGGCCTCAAAGGCAACTTAATTTGTGTTAAGTACTTTTAATTTAAATGTTCAAGTTCCTTTGTTCATGTGTCTTTGTGCGTAGTAATTTTAGTGTTTCTGATGAATAACAAACTCGATATGTGCGTGGGAATGGGTGACAATATTTGTTCACGGTGGTTAATTTCCTTGTCTGCCTGTCTTAGTCCAAGTGTATTATTTTCTTTTCTCAAAAAAAATGTTATGCTAGGTATCTGCTAAACACATAGGCGTTTCCATAACGTTTGTCCAAGATTCTTCCTCTGAAGTAATGCAAAACATTTTCTTCATTCGCTCATGAGATGAGGTTATTGATGACTCGAACAGCATTTATTATCGATGTGTAATTCCTTTTGTATCAATGTTCATGAAGCATAATTCAACGTTGTCTGCATCTGAATGTTAGTGTTGAGCATGTGTGGTTTTATATGTGTTTGCCTCCTTGTGCATTTTCGTATTTTTAAGGCACGATGCTTTGGTTTTTTTTAGTGTAGGTTACATCGAAGGCATGACCCTTTGCTCCCCCACCCCTCCTCCGCCAAACCTTTCTGGTGAAATATGTGAAGGGGAATTCCAGTCGAACGGAAGATAACTGCATTCTTCTAGTTCCTACTAATCCATGTTTTCTCCAGGCAATTATCTGAATTTTGTTTATGGAGCCAAGACTGGAAACATTGACGTGAAACACTCCCTCACTTTTTCCAATTTTTTACAAAGTTTCCGCTCCTCTATCTATTTCCAATCTGCTTTTCCATTGAATTGTTATCTGCCTGTTATATTTGTGCTGCTGCTTTTACTTTCAGAGATGATTAGCAGACTCCTTGTCAGAACTCTTGACAATCAGAGAGATTATACAGTGGGACAAAACTGCAGGTGACCAGATCCTAACCTGAAGCTCAATTCAATATTTGGTGTCTGCACCTGGGATTATACAGCTGGAAGCGAACCATTACATCAGGAAGTGTCGTTCAACCCATAGGAGACTCTTCTAGTGCAAACTGTCAGTCGGCAGCAGCCACGCGGATATTCCGCACCTGACTTCTGTTCACAATTCTCATTGTCGGTAAGAAATAGTCCAATTTTTTCATGCTCAAAATAAAAGTGCATAATTATTCGAGTGAAGTTTTCATTACAGTATTTTCTTCCTTCTGAACATGTTACAAAACGGGGTGACGGAAATTACATAAATCAGTCTCAGCCTTCTGAGAGTAGGAGACAGCGTGAAGCAATGACTCTGAGATGCACATCCAGTACAACAGAAAACATCTATTATCTGTATTGGTACCGGCAATAACTAGATAAGGAGCTTCTCTGCAGAACTCCGAACCAGAATAAAACTCACCAGTTTAACCATTTTGGGGCGGCAGCTGATGACACTGCCATATATTTCTGTGCTTTCAACCTCAAAGTAATAGAAAAGAAATCTGAACTGTACGCAAAAATTACTGAAAACTTTCTGTGGTTCTCCCTCTTATGGATGTGTGGTTTGTTCAGACTCACAAAAAAAACTTCCACTACAAAGTGAAGCACAGCGTTTAGCGGTCAATGGCAGGGCTATCATGAAATCAAAGTATCCTGGAATAAAACTGTCACAAATATTTTTGCAGAAGAGCCTGATAAATCTAGGAGCCAATAGAGACATTACCGATTCTATCATACTGTTAAACTTCCCGTCCAGTCTGCATCAGCACATTTTATATTTCCACTTACCACCATAACTTCAAGAAAACAAAACCGTTGAATCATCTATTTCAGAATTGGGTTCTCAGCCCATCAGGAGTATACCCGAAAAAATACGCTAATTCTATACTTTGCAGCACAAAACCCAACGCTCCTCCAAGTTATGTTTGGATAATTTTGAATTTACCTATCTCAACTCAAGCAACCACTCTCTGGGTGATTTCTTTTTATCCGAATTCCCCTCTGAACCTCCTGCCTTTCATTTTAAAATGATGCCTCATTCTTACTCATCGTCCAACTGAGGGGAATAGCTCCTTTATATCCATCCTATTCATACTGGTATACCAACTCTGGTCTACCTTAACTGCGATCATATTACTCCTAAAGAGACGTGAAATACCCACAACACTCCAGCTGTGACCGAAGCAAAGTCCTGCACAGCTTCAATATAACCTCACTGCTGTTGTAATATGCTTCGAATCATAAAGGCAAGAATCCCCTTTGCCTTCTAAACTGCTTGAAGAAACTTCCATGTTGCCTTTAGCGATCTGTCGACAAACACCCCAAGATTCCTCGTTCCTCTGAGTTTCCAAGTTTCCTAACACGCATTTAATATTTCCTTGTCTTTTTTTTTGCTTCTTTCGAAATGCATCCTTTCACAATTATTTTGGTAAAATTCCATCTGCTACTGATCTGCCACATGATCAATCTGTTTATATCCGCCTTTAAACTGTGACCTTCATGCTTGCTGTCAACCATCCAGCCAAGTTTTCAATCATTGTAAACTTAGCTACCAATTCCCTCACCCCAACCCCCGGCACGTTCTCATCTATATAGATTGTACATGCAACAAGCAATAAGGAACACAAAGCTGAAGCCTGTGTTGGAAAATTGGATAGTGGCCGTCATCACACAAACGACCTTCTACCATCACGTGTATTTTGAATGTGTAAGTGCTATAATTAATTAGAATGATCAACGTGTTCCATGATCACTTACTCATGCAATGTCTTCTCATTCTCGTTTAACTGGAGTCCATCAGACATCCATTCCCACACACAATCTTTAACGCCCCGAGCAGCTTACATGTGACTCAAGCAAACATTTAGTGAAAGGGTATACTGTAATCGTGCTTTTGAGGGGCAAATAGCTGCCTGCATTAACTTAATGAGTATACCTACTTTTGCAACAGCTCCTTAATTCTAAGGGATTGGGTAGAACACATTTAGCTGTGTGTTTCATTGTTTATCCTTACTAATGTATGATTCTGGAGGTATAACATTGGGTTTAACCATTGTCTAATTCACTAATATATATGCAAACAAATGATGTAGGAGCAGAATGAGACCATACTGCTCCTCCACTCAATAAAATCACGACTGATCTCTTTGTCTTCGAATGTCATTCACGTTTCAATTCCCAGCAGATGGAAATTCTGGACTGATTATGTTGGAAATAAATGGGGATTTTACCTGATGGATGGATTGAAGAAGAAAGGAGATCTCAGGGGTTTGTAAGACACATGTTGACATTTAACAATCGGTCAATCGCCAGAAAGTCTTTCAGAAATGTTTTGCATGTTCTGCTTCTGAATGAAAATGATGTCACCTTGAACGCGTTCTGCTCAATCCAATGTGAACTCTCTGTTGATATGCCACCTGCTGCTTTGAATGTATTCTTTATGGCTGCAGATACTTTGATTGATACATTACAAGTTTCATATCTTTAAAGGAAATTACTTTAATCAGCTCAACCACTCAAAAGAAGTGGATCAAAAAACAGAATCCCATTTTGGGAAAACATACGAAATCCAGTTGGCTGAACAGGGCAGTGGGTTTAAGTAAATTGCATGCACTCAGATTCAAAATGTTTCAATTCTGAACGTAACTGCATGCAATAATAACCCTACCATCATTGGTGTGCTCGCTAATGCCTCATTAAATCTGATGACTAGTATGAATTCAGAGATCCAGCAGTACTTGTGGAGAAAGCATACACCTTCCTTCTCACACTGTCAAATTCATTCTCAATCTCTCACACATACTAAGGTGCACTGTATCTCTATCATATTCTCTTCGTCATATTTACTCCCAGAAAAGCTCTGACTCACTCACAAGGAAATACACACTCTCTTTATCTCACAAACACAAATTCTCTTTGATTCACACTCACTCACACACTTTAATATTAATTCTCAGACAAGCTCTCAGGTTCACATATATTCTCTCACAATCACGCTGTCAAATTCTCACACAGTCAAACTCGCTCTCGATGAGCATCACAATGATAGTGTTGGAGAACTAGAGGCAGAAATGTTCCAAACTGCTACTCCCACGCTCTGGAAGAGCAACCTTCATATTGCCACTTTGCTAATATGTGTCAAATTGTCAAAACTATTTGTAAGTGACTTGTGGATTGCCCAGATTTGAAGAGGGTGATTCTGCAGTGAAACAAATTACTCGATGAGGAGCTTGAGGAGATTTAATCTCATTTCAAAAGGGGATTTGGGTGTTTTCGAAATGTGAATATATGGAAAGTTTCTGGAAGGTTCGGAGTGTGCGATTAAAAAAATCATTCCGTTCAGAGAAAGCAGTGCTCCTGGAGACTGAAAGGCCTCCTTCTGTGGCTGGCAGATGCCGATGCGTCGGGGAATATTAAGGACTATTGCAGCAGAAGTCAATCGTTCAGTTTTTGCATCCCTAGCTTTACAACTGATGTAAAAAAGAACAGAAGCTGCAATAAAGGCCGAGTTCACTGCAAAACACCAGTGTTTGTAGTATCTTGATAACCGCTAACATTGCATCACTGTGTGACAATGGGCATCAAATTCCAAAAGCAAAACGTTGGATAGATGTCTATAATTGTCTCTCTGTTGTGTGTATCTCTGCTTGTTCATCAATGGTTGTGCATCTGGAAGTTTCTGTCTCTTTCAAATATCCGTGTATAAGTGTCTACATCGGTGTTGTCTGCATATTCATTTCTGTCTGCAATGAAATATAACCCTTCTGGGGATTCAATGAAACAAAATGATTAAATAAAAGCTACTCTTTCCCCGTGTTTCTCTTCTATTCAAAGTGGTGCAATGTTACCGTCCGCTGATGGCTTGGTGTCACTGCACTATCATTCGCGATTTAGCCAGGGAGAAGATGGAAACACGCATCACTATCCAAACTGACAGTCGTATCAACTCAAATGCAGGATCTGTGAGAGTCGCTCACCGAGGGACAAGAAACTGCTTAGTTTAATTGTTCTTGTTCATATCCAGTTGTTTTTCAACAGATATATTCGGAGAAATGTGGAGGTCATGGAGAAAAATGTTCACAAACCTTAGAGTGTCATGTTTACTTGAATTTCTGGAATAACATTATCCGTACCCACAGTATTAGTTGAGTTCCTTATTGTGGTCTAATGTTGGCCACTGGTTGTCTGGAAGTTTCTTGTCCATGGATAACTTTGTGAGTGATTGCTGTGGAAATCCTGATACCAGTCCAACAACCCCTTGCTTCCTTTCGAACAAGATAAAATAATTCAACGTAAAGAGCACTCATTTTGGACTGGAGACGGTCCATCTGTTTGTCTGACATGCTTCCGTTGAAATTCTAACGTTTATCGCCATCATGTGGATTGTATAGTGGGTACCAAAAATAATCGAACTGTCCTTATTATTGAAGGCACAGATCTAAAGCTTCCTCCAGTTTAATGGGTTTTCTTCTGGGTCATGTTGAAGGAAAACGACAAGGAGAGTTTACGAATTTCGGACAAATAGAGACAGGAAAGAAAGGTAAGACGAATGCACGGCGGAATGGAAGGGGGAAAGGAAGGGATTGAAGCTACAAATATCGGTCCTGAAAACGGTAGCTGAAATAATGGGCATGAAAGCGTATAGTTGTGTGGCATCTTAACGAAACACTCAGAACATCCAATGTTTGATCTATTTTTTTCATCTATTTTCTGTTATCATAAGCTTTCACAGGTTGGGAATTGACCTAACAATTGAGTACAAGGACATGAGCATGTACATTCTAATTGAAACCAGAGAGTTAGAACACAAATAACGTGGATGGGTTCTCATTGCTTTTGGTGCTGTTTTCATCGTTTAATAAAACTTTTGAAGAACGTGTAAGGAGAGAGCAGCAGCTTCATAAGCTCCTGTCGGAACTTTGTCTGGGTCACTGCATAGATGAATACATTATTACAAGAACTGAATAACTGAAGCAGGTTGGTCATTTCTTGAAGGATGAATTGTGGATCATTAAAATCCAGTCCGCCAAAATAACCCTCTCCTGTAAACTGCACGAAGAGGAATCGTCCAACGTAGGTGGCCCAGAGAAGTAGAAAGCTGAGGGAAATTGTGAAGAGCAATACAATGGACTTGTTGCGGTTGGCCAACTCAGCATCATTGGAATTCTCAGAACCTCGAAGTCTTTTCCGTGCTCTGCTGGCTGCTATGATGTGTCTAACAGTCAGGGCGTTGAACAGGAGAATAAGGAGAAAAGGGAGGAAGGGGGTCAGAATGTGGTCCATCCATTGATAACACTGCCAGGCAGGCAAGGTATAAAAACTGGACTTTAAGTCACAGAACCAGGGCTTCCCGTCCAGAATGTATAAGGGCTGGTAGACAAAGAAGAAAGGGGTGTTCTTGATACAGCTCAGTAGACAGACAATTCCTATGATGACTGACGCAATTTTCTCAGTGCAGCATCTGGTCTTCAGGCTCTGGCAGCAGATGGCAACAAAACGGTCGAGGGTGAATGCAACAGTCAACCAAACGGAGCTATCCCGGCTGATATAGACCAAAACAGTGCTGATTCTGCACACAGGGGTAGTTGATAGAAGGCTGTACCTAAAGTAAATGCTACCAATCCGATTGATTATGACAGCGCCAATGATGACAATGAAATCGGTTACTGCAATTGACAGTAAGTAGTAGGTGATACCACGAGACAGGCCGCACCGTGTTTGGAAAAGGATCACTATCGTTGCCAAATTAGCTGTAAGACATCAAAAATGCGAAATAGCTTCGAGTAAAATTTAAACACAAGCTACTTTCACAGTCAATCTTTTGCAGAAACTTTCAGACTTCTCCCCTAGATACCTCCAGACTTGTAATATTGTAAAGCAAATCACATTTGTTCATCATTCAAATGTGGGTTAAATACTGGACATGACAAAAGTCATTTCAATTTGTCGCTACCACTAACAATGCATGACAGTCACTCAATCAGTCCGTGTAGCTGGCTTTCCAGGTAAACCTGAATGGATACATTTGCAAAACCGTGTACTTATTGTATCAAATCCATCCATCAACGTCTATTCATGCTGACCTATATTGGCTTGAATTCCAGTAATATCGCCGTAAGATAATCCTACTCTTCAAACTAAAAAAAAACACATACCATATTCATCCGCATCCCATTCACAACCAAAACCATCTGAGATCGCACAATGCCTACTTTCTGGCCTTGGGTGTCTCCAGCACATTTATCATTTCACTCGTGTCCAGGCCCAAACTTCTAATTCAGTCCCCAGGTAAAAGCCTATCTTTTTTGATCTTCAGCCAATTCTTTAAAACTCCCACATCTTTCAAACTGATGATCATATTCCCCCTTATGTAAAGGTTTGCATGAAACCAAATGCACCTCTGAAGGAACAAGTGAAACTACATTCCAAAGTGAAAGCTAAACGTCACTGTTGCAGTTCCCAACAACAGCTATTCCCACGTAATTGTTAAACATAAAAACATATAAGCATACAAAAATTTATCATAAGAAGACAATTGCTTAGTATGGTGAATCTTGGATCACCATTCAGACCTTTCAAATGTTGCTATTAAAAATGCCTAAAACCACGTTCACAACTGGAATTTCACATCGTGGCTTCGTTTAACTGTGAATAGATGCCGTGCTGTACACTCGTATAATCACTTAAATCTTTTCGTTTTATATGATGTAATGATGGCACTCTAACTATTCATTTTCTGGACCAAAAATAAAAATAGCAAATTATGTCCTCCACTGTAATACACCATTAGTCCCGCACATATGAAAACACAATATTTGACTTTGCTACATTAGGATAGGATATAATGATCAACAACTTACAGACTGATTCAAAGTTAGACATTACCAATTGTTCCCCAGAAATTATTAAGCGGTATTTATATAGGGATGCATCACAATAATTTGAGTATCATTCGCTAATGCCCAGAACACAAGTGCAATGAAGTAATGTCTTCAATACTAGACATAACACCCCAAAATATCATGTAATGCAACTAATAAATTAGGACGTGATTGAACCCCTATTACACAGAAATCACAGAATGTTAAATACCTTCAGTACAAATCTGAATGGAAAGAGACAATACTTCTGGAGAGATATATAAAAAGAAAACCGGGTGCATCGGAGCCATTACTAACCAGGGGCACCAATTGCAGCGAGAATAGGATAACATATGGCAAAGATAGGGCCATTCGCTGGTCCGTGCATTGTCCTTCGTACACTAAAGGAATTGCAGCAATTGTGCAGCCTTACTCTTTGAAACGACTATGCGTTCCCTCATTTATTTCGAATGACAGAGTCCACAGGGACAATGAAGTCACAAACTGCACGTTTGGTTATATTTAGATCAACGAAAAGGTCGGACTTTCGGTTTCTTCCTTTGCGTTGACAAATTTGGCAAAGAGGATATTCCCATTTCCCTTGCAAATTCTGTGGTCCTGTTCTCCCCATGAGCGTTTCCTGTTTTTCTTTTATTATCGATCAAGTGCAGTCAGTGATGGCCCAGATCCTGAACTCGGGTTCAGTATTTTATGGAAACCAAAGTGTTTGCTTCTCTTGAATGCCTTCAGCGGTTCCATGCACCTTTAGTATTAGAATAATTTATATGTATGTGTTGATTGGGAAGCAGTTTAGTCTTTAAATTATAGATCCATGTAATATTTTTAAGGATTAAACTCTGAATAATTTGAAACCGTTGTTAGGTAACAAGGGAGAGAACCTGAGAAGAAGACATTCACATGCAAATTCTGGTGATGTTGTATTCTGACGAACACATCGTTTGACCTGGTGAACAAGAATGGAGGAAAGTGTTTCCAACTGCTTGAGTTCCGCGCCCCGTGCAATATCGTGAGGAAGACTTTCAGCTGTGGCAAAACTGGATCATGGTTTAGAAATGCAGTGTCAAATGCACTATCAATAGGGACATAATCAATCCTCTGTCCAGCGTTAAATATCCCAGAGTCAGAAAGTAATACAGTACCCCTCAATCCAACTCGTCCACGTCAACGATAATCCCCAGTTAACCTCTCCCACATGCTTTGGCTAGCAACACATCCCTCCAAACGTTTCTTATTCCTGCACGTAAAGAAATGCATTTTAAGTGTTGTAAATATACCTGCATCCGTCACTTCCTCCAGCAGTTCTTTTCATATATGGACCACTCTTAATTTCAAACGGTTGACCCTCATTTCGTTTTTGAAATGTATTCCTCTCCCCCTAAAATTATATCCCTACTTTTGGAATCGCCCATCCGATAGAATAAAAGCCTTGCTATGCCCCTCGTTATTTTACAAAAGAAACCTCTACAATGTCAACCCTCAAACTCCTTCGCTAAATTAATGGACGTCCGAGCTGTCCAGCTTACTTGTTTAACTCAACTCACATCCTTTACCGGTATTATTGACAAGCTCGCCGTTTTCAGAACCTTCAACAATTTAAGAATATCCTACCGACAACAGGGCAACTAAAACTGCACATTGTTCTCCAGAAGAGGCATCAACATTCTGTATGACCTCAACAAGCCATCCCGACTATTACATCCAAAGTTCCCAACAATTAGCATGCGAAAAAGCTTCTGAAGCAGTCAATCACAACAAATGATTGAATGGGGACAGCGACAGGATTAAAGTACCCGAGTATAGAATTAAAAATGAAACTTGACATTTCAGCAACAATTAAGTCAGTTTCCTAAAACATCAACGATGAATTGGTCAGATGCAGTAATCAAATGCAGACTCTGAGAATATAATTGTTTCTTGATGCAACCGCAACTTAAGATGAATTTAAAGAAATCCATGAATGAAGGTTCTCATGTCCGGTTAATCTTTGTTGGGAACGGTACTTCTTTGTCCCAAGTTCAAAATCTGCAAAATAATTAATGAAATCGTCTGTCAGATCCAAATGTTTTGTTTGCTTTGACTTACTCTGCTACAAGTCCTCATCTTCTAATGATCTGTTCTATTGATTAGACAGAAAGCAAAAGCCAATGAGAGAGGACCTATAGTTAGCTAGAAGCAACTCGCAAAATTAAGCTGAATTATTCTGATCATATCTGGGGCTGTCATCAAAAGAAAGTGATCATCGAACCCGATGGATTGTTACAAAAAAGCAAACAGGTTATCAAAGACCATCTCCAACAGTGACTTGTCATCTGATCTGAAATGACACCAGGCTCTGCCTTCTGTCGGAGGGGTGTGAGTGAGAGGTGAACATCTCAATTTGATCCAAGTAAGGACAAAATCTCTTCCTCCTTCAAATTCTACCATCTTGAAGGACGATAGAAACAAATTTCCTTCAGTTCCAAACTGCAGTCCAATATGTCAAACGTCCTGAGGCAGTGACTAAAGAGAAATGTTCTCCAATTAAATGTCAAGAAGACTTAACTATTGTCTTTAGCCCCTTCATAGTCTGAATATGCTTTCCATTGACTGCATTGTTCTACCTGGATCTGGTTGGCGCTTGTTAAACTAGTTAAAATCTAATTTCAAAGCAAAATTCTGTGGATCCTGGAAAGTGAAACGAACAGAGAAATTGATGTAGAACGTCAACAGAAACAAAATAAAAAGACTGAAATTGCTCGAAACGCTCAGCGGAACTGTCAGCAATCTGTGGAGGGAAATCAGTGTTAACTTGTCAGATGGTACTATTCATCCTCAAAACAGACACTAGCTATGAAAATTTCGGATCATGGTTTAGAAATGCAGTGTCAAGTGCACTATCAATAGGGACATAATCAATCCTCTGTCCAACGTTAAATATCCCAGAGTCAGAAAGTAATACAGCATCCCTCAATCCAACTCGTCCACGTCAACGATATTCCCCAGTTAAACTCTCCCACCTGCTTTGGCTAGCAACGCATCCATTCAAATTTTTCCTATTCCTGCACGTAATGAAATGCATTTTAAGTGTTGTAAATATACATGCATCGGTCACTTCCTCAAAACAGAGAGTAGCTATGAAAATTTCGGTTTGCATGCAGACGATTGGGTGAGGGATTTGATAAGGTGTAAACAATATTTGGAGATAGACCTCATAGGGAGAGAAGAACATGTAGTCAGACAAATTAGTCGATAACGATCCTGCTTGGAGGATGGGTAGCTATTATTGAATACCGCTTGTGGCTCCGAATGTGCCGTACCCAATAGCAGACTATGTGATAAGAAGGTCTGATGTGAGGGGTCTGTGTGAGGATATCGGAGAGCTCAAGACCCAAAGTTGTTGAACTTCACGTTGAGTCCAGAAGGCTGTCGTGTTCCCAAGTGGAAAATGAGGTCCTGCTCTATCAGTTTACGCTGAACTTTGCTGGAGCTTTTCAGCAAGCCTGAGACAGAAATGTTGGCCAGGAAGCAAGGTGACATATTGAAGTTGTCGGCAACGAGAACCTCCCGGTCTTTTTCGCAGACAGAACGTGGATTTTCTGCAAATCGCTCACTCAGGCGATGCTTCGCTGCCCCAATATAGACGACACAAAATTGTGAACAGAGAATGCAGTGGACTACATTGTGAGAAGTTCAGATAAAGCGTTGCTTCACCTGGAAGGTGTGCTTGTGCCGTTAGACACGAAGGAGGGCGGAAGTAAACCTAGACATTCCGTAATTGTAGTGGAAAGATTCGTGAAGTTGTCGGCTGGTGGCAGATTTGTTGGGCGTGAAGTCAGCATGTCCTTCAGGCAAGTGTCCCTGGGGAGGGCTGATACGGGAGGTGACGGAGATTTGTGTCTGGTGGTGGCATGTCACTGGCAAAAATGACAGCTAATTATCATCTTGATATGGTTACAGGTGGGAGAGCAAGTCAGGAAAATGGGAACTGGATCGCTGTGGTGGGATAGAAGAGAGAGTTGAGGACTGAAGTACGTGAGTTAGTTCGGACCAGTCAACAACTTTCTGGGGAATCTTCCATTGTGAAATAATATGGAGATTATGGAGGCTCCATTGCCGTACTTGGCATCGTCGGATACGTATTATGGAGATAGATGAACTGGGAGAATGACACCCAGAAACTCAACAGGTCCGATAACGTCCGAAGAAAGGAAATAGCATTACGATTTGAAATCAGATGAAACAGAATAAGGGATGGATCCTGGAATATATAAAATAATGCGGAAGATTAGATTAGATATGATTCCCTACAGTGTAGAAACAGGCCCTTCAGCCCAACAAGTCTACATCGACACTCCAAAGAGTAACCCACCGAGACCCATGGCGTGATCCATAGTATGGAGAATTCATCTGGTCTACACATCTTTGAACTTTCATGCTGCCACTTTGGTAGGTAAAACAGAATACTAGAATATTTCTTCAATTGTCTAAATTTGGAAGTTCTCCATGACCGAAGAGTTCTGTCAATCTTTGTTCTTATGTCACGAGAAGACAACATGCTAAAAACGTATAAGTGCTGTTGAGATTGGAATATTCTATATAGCTCAAATTAAACGATTAGTCTTTTTTAAAATATCTGTCAAAGATAAATTTGTCACAGAGGGAGAGCAACAATGCTTCACAAGACTGAATGTTGGAATGTTTGAATTGTTCTTAGACCGAAAACTGAGGACTCTGGAACTGTGTTCTCTACAACTTAGAAGAATGCAGGATGATCACACTTAACCTTAGTGCACCTTTCCACTATTGATTAAAAGCAACATTATACACGCAACAGACAGAAAAAAAGGTGTATCACAAATAATTTTCTTAAATATATGCGAGAATTTGTTCTTGATGTAAATCATGTATCTGAATCACAATTGTCTTACAAATGTGTGTCCCCCCTCCCCCACCCCACCTGATATGATCTTGCAGCCCGGCTCTCACTTACGAGGCTGATTGCAGATGTCGACGTTCAGGTTCAATTTTCCTGATCAGATATTTGACCGCGGACCCACACAACTGCTCAGTGTTAAATAATCACCCCAACTGATGGATTAAAACGAGGATAAGGTGGGGACGGAAGGAAGAGAAATTGTTGTTGTGTGTGGGGGAGAAATAAACTTGCTTCTGGGTTCTTGCATGATCGCAGCTTCGCAATCTTGGCTCAACATTTAGGAACCAGTGAAAACACCGACCAAGCTCCTTACTGTCGGGTAAGGAGGACTGCAGCAATCGGTGACAGCACATATCCCCATCTTCAACCTTAGAACTTCTGTATACTGGGCGAATGGTCGAGGAGATAACATATCCCGCTCACAGAGCTGGTGAAGTGACCTAAAACTATCGATTCGCTCTGTAAATATGCTGCCTACTCAGACAACGCATGTCCAGAGAGACTGAGTCCACTCAGTCTTCTGCAATTCAACTCCATCCCTCTGGGGCAATGCAACCCCGCTCACGATCCAGTCTCCCAGACTTAACTCCAGAACCCCATCATCGAAAACGTCAGCTCTCGCTGCGGAAACACTGAGACCCCCCTCCCCCCACGTTAATCCTGTCTGTTTGACCTTTAAGTACCGATTGCAAAAAAGCAACATTGTCTGGATTCAATACTACATGGCTCCCCAAGATCGTCCGAATTACAGGAACGGTTTGGGGATTTAACTGTATCGTGTTGGTCGCTTCTAATGTTCACCAACCTCTCCGTTTAATTTATAGCTTATTTCAGTCAGTTAGTAACACAGGATCCGACAACCATGACAAGGAAGAAGCGTCATTCTCTCTCCATTACCTGTGTTTAAAATGGTCATTCTTTGTTGTAATTACCTTTTTGATAATGGGCATTTCTTCATACAAACACAGTCAGCGACAGAGGGGGAGCGGATCTGCACCATCGGTAGATTTATTATAATAATGAATAAAACACAAAATACATTTTCATTGGAAATTCAGGTTGTCAGATTTGAAGGCACCGCCACTTATTTCTGCAGAGCTCAGTACAGTTAAGACTGCGTAGCCTGATGGGCCTCGGTTTCATGTTGCTCAAAAACTCTCACTAGAGATTCACACAAAAACAAATTGACAACTGCATTAATCTGCCTGGAAGATCCTGTATTTCAGCCTCACATGAATGTCTCACATTCCAGTTGGAAAGCAAATTTCACTCTTCAGCAATCATTTTTTCAGAATCTTCCCCAGAGCTTGTATGAAGTTTCGAGCTTCCTTCATTTGTATCATTTGTCAAACGATCAGGAAATAAGCTCAAACCAAAAAAAAATTGACACATACAATACTCGATATTAATCTAAATTTCCAGAATAAGAGAACTTTTCCCACTGCGTGCTGATGATTTCTCGACTCTTTGAGGTAGATTTGGTTCCTGTACAATGGAGATCGAGAGGAGCAAGGTGGTGAGATTCGACGTCGTCTATGGATTTGGGACAATGGTGACTGTCGAAGTTTGGAAGTGACTCCACACTCCAAAGTGTTATCGATCTTTATAGTGAATGGATCGTGTATTATTGTGATCGTCAATTGCAAAAGAACGTTAAAACACACATTTTGGAAGGAACAGTCACCGTTGCTGCATCCGAATTACTGACAGAATATGGGAGTCGGATCCTGGATTGCTCAGGCAGAAGTCTCTTATGGAACCCAGCCTTGTGTCGGCAGTTTCACTGCACCAGCATCATCAGTAATTTCACATGTCAAGACACGGATACTATTACCAGTGACATAATCTGGTTTTAATGAGGAAAGAGTAGTGAAATTCTGCCCTCTATTCTTGGACAGAAATCAGTCTGTTGCTTCGATTAAAAAAAACTTGCATCACAGTGACCCATAACAAGGCAGAGATTGAAGTCTCAAAGAGGTCCTAGATTGCAAAGATTCAATTAAAACACTTGTCCCACTAGAAAATCGATAGCATTTCTAGGCGAGCATCACATATAGGACCCATGAATTTATGTCTCGAGGACTTGTCCTTATTAGGGAATCCATTAAACGAATGATCAAATTACCATTTTCAACTGTTTTCATATATGACTTCATAAAAGCAGTCACATTCCAAATTTTGCAGCCTCAGTCCCAATGTGAAACTGAAAATACCTTTTTTTTCATAATGTAGATGTTTTGAGACATTAGACTGCTTAAGAGAACGAAACCAAAGCGGGACAATGCTCATTTACAACCGAGAATAAACAATTCTTCAAAACGAATATGTTGACAACTCCTTGGGCATTCGTCAAAGTTCAACTCCATCGCCAGAGGGTTCGTTGAGCTCTGTGGATGGAAGTGCTTGAATGGGTTCCACCTTGGAATGGTGGGTCAAAGTTTGCTCTGCATACTTGTGTACGCCTGGATTTGTTTTGGAACAAGTGCAGCTAAGGTTAATCAGACAGTCCCCTGAGATAAAGTTATTGTCCTGTATGAAGCGATTGTGAAGTGGACGCTACATTGCTAACCAGTTAGAGGAAGGAAAAATGCTTTATTTTAACTGATCCAAGTTTTAATGGAAATATATTTAGGGATTTTTACTCCAGGCTAAACAAGTCTGGAAAAGAGTCACAATTTGAGCGTAAGGGATCGGATATTGCAACTACAGAGAGGCATTATATTTCAGTGAAGTGATTGTCTTGAGTCTGTGTATTCCGTATCTCATAAAGCAGTGCAGTCCCAGAACTTGATCATTTTAACTGAATCTCTTTTCCTAGAGTACCAGAGAGGCGCAGTGAGACTTCAGAGAAATGTTACGTGCCATGACTGGGTGGTTGATACTTAGCCAAGAGGATTTAGGCATTCATGCATTATGTTCACGAACAGAACAATCAAGTCGTGACGATGGGGAAATATTCAAAATGAATAATCCACAGAATGTGGAACTCGCCACCTAAAAAAAAAAGTTTGGAGCACGTTGTATTGAGTTACTTATGCAAGATTTTAAAATCACTTAGTAGGCAAACAGAGTGCATCTACAACGCATTCTGTTAAAGCAATGCCAATAAGATTTCTGACTGGGATGGACGTTAGCATATATGCACTCAGGCATAAATCAGTTTGTTCCAACGGTATATTCCCTATCTCTAGAATTAAGGCAAAACAAAACTGATCTCCATTAGAATTAATCAGAAGTCAATACATCTCTGCAAATAATTTAAACTGAGAAAGAGCTGAAAGAGGATTTCTACGGAGTAACAACAAAACTACCGCAACAGCAGTGCAGATTCACCACAACTGTCTATTGAGAGAAGTTGGGACAGGTATCTACGATTGGAAGAAATTCAAATGGTATAAAGAAAATGCAGAGATAAAATAAAAATAAAGTGAAATTTTGCATGGTACAGGTAAACAGACAAGAAACGAAACTGATTTTAAAACAACAAGATCAGGTGGAATTTCCTGGACAGATGCCAACTGCAGAAAATTACTGAATTTTCATTACTAATCTATCACGTCATTGTTTCTCAGTCTTGCCATGCACTGTGGTACAAAACTATTGGATAGCTTTGGAGCAGCTATATTTGGAAATTGTCTCAGTAAGCATAAGAGGTTTCCTTGGGATTACCTTTTATCACAGTAAATCGGACGTAAAATATAATATCCATCAGAGAATAAAATAGGTTTTCATTCGACCCTCCGCTGGTTACTGACTTTTTAAGAGTCCATTGCAATTGTTGCCACTGAAGATGCTTTTCCCCCATAACCATGCTTGTTGCCTTATGCTGCTGCTGTCCGTTACACTTTATAAAGTAGCTGTTCATTCAGTTCCAATCATCCGTTTTGGCAGCTCATTCGACAACATAGGAAGACGACATACGTAAAAAAAAAGTGTCATCTTGTCATCTCAGCAATGTATGTTTTGAAAACAAAAGAGAATAGGTCCAATGGAATTCCAATAATGTTAACTGTCACAAAAAACAACTCAGCTCAATTTCGGAGATTTACAATTTCCCTTTGTAAACAGTGGCAGAATAATTAATAATGCTCAATGTTATTCCACATATACCAGTTAGCTTGTGTCCCAGAGTCCGCCTCTGCAAACGTTTGTTAGTGTTGACATTTTTGCACTGACGTGTGAACATTCGGGCTTCTGTCAGTCGACATTTTACTGGTGCAGTCTGCCGACAGGACAGGCTCCCGAGATGTTTCCTTCACAGAGGAGAGGCGAACAAAGAAAATGCTTCATGGGAAGGAAGTTTTGCGTCCATCCATACAGGAGTGAAAATCAGTCGGTTAATGATCTCCGAAATATAACTGAGAGATTCTGCAAGAAGTCGGTGTACAGTTCTTAAAGTGATACAGATCATGGATACAGCTGTACAATATCCTGAACATTTGGTTGGTAGGGTGGTATGAAAACGTGAACATGGAGGGAAAACAAATGCAGTCATACAGGGCATGGAAGGAACCGTATAAAAACCAGAACATTGTTCGATTACTGACAAAGTGATACAGAACACGAAAAGAGCCGTACAAAAGAACTTGTTCATGGTAGGAATGATAGAAATAGTGACACAGAAAGATCTGTTCAAAATTTTGTTTGCAGTGGTTTGTAAAGCTGGACTCGGAGAACCGTGTTAGGATGGGGTGTGATGAAAAGTTTGTCGACAAAACTGCCTTGGTTAAATGGCACCTATTGTTTGGCAATGAACTATTTATAGAGAAAACGTCATACTTATAGGAAAGGTTCTGGCATTCATGTCAACCAGCACTTGTAAGTTGCAAAAATTTTACACTTTGATATTGGAAAATCAATCAGTAAAGCGGCATCATATATTTAACATAAGAGGTGAATAATATTAGCAGATTCATCAATACATTGCATATTCTAGGTGGATAAGCAGTGGAGGATCACACGTGTGTTGGACTCTTGGGAGGCAGCAAACACTCCGGGACGAATTGATTTCCACTTTCATCATATAGGGGTTGCGAGGGGTGAAAGCATCATCGAATAATATTCCTGTGTGTTTTGTATTTTCATGACGTTAACTTTCCTTTTTTTAAAGAAGGAAAATCCAAATAAGCTTTCCGGCATCAGTGAGAATTTAATCTCTGAAACCATAATTCCAAGAATGACCCAAATACCTTCTATCACTGCTCCCAGGAAAATCGAGCTAAAAGTCACTAAAACCTGAACATTGACTGTCAGAGATCAATAATACCGAAAAAGCAAAAATGTTCTGTCGTTTTCCACTTTTTGTTTATTTTTGGCCATTGCAGAGCTCGACTTTATCGTTTTCAAATTAATTACAATTATCACAATCGATTTCATTTTCTTTCCACAAATACATTTCTGTTGTTTGTACAGAGAGGTTGTCCCAAAGTCTCTCAGTTGTCAGTTGGTTTCACTTTATGCAGGTTCACTGTGGCTTTCCTGTTACTCTGAGGAATTGTCTCTTCAGCGTCTCTGACAACTTAAATTTCCTCGAAACTATTGTTTGATTCTGTCCAATATTTTCTGGACCTCATTCTCTGAATTTCATGTTGTACACGAGCTTCGAAGAAGTTACTGCATATGTGACTAACTTAATAGGGCCTGACGTTTCCTCACATGGCCTTCGCTCTGCTAACATTAGCATATGTTAACAGTTGGAGTCATAAACCCACTTATGACTTTCTCCGTTCTGTGTTTTCCAAGTTTTACCCATTTCAGATGTCAATGGTTCTATTCGGTTCCAGTGTGTTTTTTGTATGAGTGCATCTTTCTTGATATCTCTAGTTGTTATTTTAGTGTGCTTCGATATGGATAGGCCTTTGTCGTGGAGTCATGCACCAATTCGAATTTCCGAATTTATTTCACTTAAACCGTGTAATAGTTAAACTATTTCTTTTCAGTATTGTCCTGGTTCCACGTTTTCTGGAGAAGCGAGATCCCATCTTTTCAAGTCTCTGTTATTATATTAATTTTTGATGGCATCTTTTTCAGCTGGAGAATGTGCCTTCGGGTTCAAACATCAAATCAAAAATGAACGTTAAATTTAGCAACATAGAACGACACTTTAACCTCGAGCCTGCTCTGCCATTTCATATGATCATTTTGTTCCGGTCATGGCTAATGAAATATCGTGGATGTGTAAAGCTCCAATAGGACTCAAGAAAAACGATATCATCTCGTAAAATACAGTCAGTTTGATGTGTACTGTATGCAGAAGCGTTCACTACCAGCATCACTGACACTCAACTGGAGAAATATGTAACACCCACAAAAAGCACTGCAAACACTGACAGCATTCGAACACGAGGGTGAGTCTCCTAATGTCCGAATCGAATTCGATTTTCCCAGGATCAAACGCAAATTATTTGAATGATAGATGTTGCTCTGTCTTAATTATCAGTATACGTTCTTATTTTTCTCATCATGGTCACTTTGGAATACTGTTACAGTTGTGCTGAATCTTTCCAGGTACGAAAGATTATTTTGCTCGCTCAAGTGCCTTCCTGTTACGTTTCCTTTTTGAGGTTAAATTTAATTCCAGTTTTAGAATGTTGAATGGGCCCAGATTATTGTTGTACTTTATGTAAATCACTATGCATTCAAGTGCACACTGTTCCTGTTACAGTTTCACCAGGTCATGATTGTTGATAGACAAATTCACGCCTTCTTGATAAACAGAGTGAGCGCACAATTAATAAATGTACACGATCCTATTTACTGTTGTGTCACGACTGACAAAATTGTGTCAATTTCCAAATCAGCAACATTTGTCTGTTTCTATCACACTGCATTGCAGTTATTCTGTGCAGTTCACGACAGTGAGAATAATTTCAGCTCACTCCCCGTTCATTGCTCAGGGATCATAGATTGGGGGTCAAAAAACTGGACATTCATTGGGTGTCCCAATTGACGCTGCTATCGTTGACCCTCGACCGGTTATGACTCCACATCTATGCTTTGAGAGAAAACATTCCATCTTCAGATTCCTCTTTTAAACGCACCGTCAGCCCTGCACTAAACGAAGTCAGCTTCAGCTCCATACATTCAAACGGGCCACCAACTGAATGCTGAAACAATTCAACTTCACCTGCATTTGTTCAAACTCACTACCAACCGTGAAACCCAGCATCAGCTGTTACAATTTATTCACTTCGACTTCTGCAAATGTCTTAACAGTTACGTTCCTCACACTGTGATCGTTCTGACTTCCTGGTGACACTGACATATTGCCTTTTGGTTGTGCTCTCATTGAATTTGCAATTTGCTCCATTGCATTGATGTTAAAGTGGAACGGTAAAAACAACGACTTTGACATCTATATTTCTGCAGATGTCAGTTGAACAGACTGGGTCAAATAGGAGCCGCTTGCAGCGACACAGATAGAAGGAAATTCGGTAATATTTCACTTCAGACATTTGAACTTAACTAATTTCTACTCGTTAAAAGGAAAGTAAGTACGGTGCAGAATTTCCACATCCATGATTAATCCCCTCTCCTGGAGAGGATTTCCAAGCAGGAAGTATTGACAAACAATTCTTTGCATTTCTGGGTAATTTCAAAGGAGAGGGGAGTTTCACCATCATCGAGCTCCCTCTGTCTGACAGTGCACTTTATTATTGTGGTCGCAGACACAGGGACAGGAACCAAATGGCTGCTCTCACTGAAACTCTGGTGTAATGGGGAATGGTAAACTGGACACAGAGCACAGGGAAATTAAGCCTACATTTCATAAAATAGTCACGAATCGTAACTGATATGAAATGGAAATATAAATACTTAGAAAGTAGGTGTAGGTGCAGGCCATTCGGACTTTCGAGTCCGCAACATCGCTCAAAATGATCATGGATTCCGTGCTTCCTCTTCATGCTGCTTGATCCGTTTAGCTTAAACGGCCATGCCCTGCTCTCCCTTGAATATATCTAATGAATGGTCTCCAACAGCACTTTATGATAGAGAATTCTACAAGCTCACGACGATGTGTTTGAAGAGTTTTCTTTCCGACTGACATGATTGAACGGCTTACCGCTTGTTCTTAGACTGATCCTAATTTTGGACATTCCCAACATCGCGAGTATTCTTCCCGCATCGAAGCTGTCCAATGCCATCATGATTTCATGTGTTTCTTCAAAATACCGACTCCCTAACCTGCCCATTTTTATAAATTTCTACCACAAGACCAATTGAAACGATTTAAAATCCAAAGGTGACTGGTTGGAAAGGATTCATCTGTACTTTTTACATCGTACTCGTTGTGAACATACTTTATTGAAAAATTTATTGAACAATTTATTGAAAAAAGCTTAGCAATATATTTTGCATTGTGAAATCGACTGAATACAAAACGAACCCTGGAAAATAGCAAAAGGCTTACAACAAGCACAGGCAGCGTTTTGGGAATTCTGAACAGAGCGACTGAAAGTTTAATGTAATCACGAATGCGATGTTTATTTCTCCTGCATGATCAGACATTGTTATGAACTTGATACTGCATACCTTTGCATCTGTATATGAATGGATGTCAGTGTCATCATTTGCAAATGATAGAGTGAATGTCAGAAATATAGATATGGATACGAGAGGACAAAAAGAGGTAAAGAAACAGTGGGACACATTCTCGAACAAAAATGGGGAGACACAGAAAAATCAAGGGACAGCAATATGGAGAGGCAGAGAAAAGCACAGAAACAGATGGATAGAGTCAGCGAACTTTGTCGTGCCGAGTGATAAGTAAATTGATATTATGTGATGTAGAGAATGGAATACAGAAAGAACGAGAACGAAAATAAAATAGAAGAAGAGGCTGATAGAGAAACAGAGGGAAAAGCGTAACTTGAGTTAAAAGTGAAGGCAACATTCAAGGAGAAATAATGGGAGAAATATACCGACTGAAGAAAACTGAGCACGATTGAAAGACAAGAATAGAAAGAAGCACAAACAGAGAGAGAGAGACAACGAGGGAAAGTGACAGAGAGAAAGACAAAGGTGAAGTGAGAGAGAAAATCAAACTAAAATGTGGAATTGACAAACACGTCAAATTGGATCTGAGGAGATTGTACAACAGTGCAATGGATAATCATTTAATGAAAGGGCGTGATAGACGTGGATTTGGAATTAAATTAAACAACAAGATAGAGGGAATCCAAAAGGCGTTTATGAAATCGAAATAAAGGACTGGCGCAGATGCAGAACAAATGGACAGGACACGAATTTGAGGGATTTTTCATACAATCATGATTAGGGAGACCGCGAATGCAATGAAACAATCTGCAAATTGGGAGAAATGCAACTGAAATAACACAACGGTTTAGAGGGTGAAATCGTGAACTCAGATCAGGCGCACACATCACTCGTGGGGGAGGGGGGGTGGACAAAAAGTGTTTCTTACGGCACAGGATTGGTTGAACGTTCAGTGCTGACTAAGGTTGAACACCAATCACTGTTGATCGCAGACAAATGACGTGTTCTGGTGGTTTCCGTCTCTCCATGCTCTGTCTTTGTCTGTATCTACAGATTTGCGGTCTCTTCAGTACTCTGCTTCCTCTCTCAATCGCTTAAGCTGTCTACATCACAATAATGTACTGTGTCTGAACACAAATCTCGTTTTATCATGTCGTTCTAAATAGAATGTGTAGAAATTCCAATTCATCCAACTCTCCCAATCCAAACACGAGAAATTGCTTCTTGAATGGAAAAATTCAATTCCATATCTGATTTAAAATGAAAATGGAAGCTTCTGCACAGAAATTCTTAGTATCCAGAAAGAGTGTGAGTCAGGTTTTTATCTGTATCATAGAGTCATAGATATTTTTCTTCTTGCAGCCAATTAAGACCAGAATATCATCGCGGTTTTCCTGATTTCACTTTCTTAAAACAACATGAAATGACAGACATGGACGAAAGCTTAAGTTCAAAGGAGGAAAATAAGGTTTCATTTTGAAGTCGATATTATTTCCGCGTTTCTGCCTATCTGGAATGAATATTATAAATACAGGAATAAAGCATAATAATGAGGCCTAATTATTTAAGAACACAATTTTGCAAACCTTCAATTTAGAGATTTTGTAGGCAAGACTATTTCACTCATATTATGAGAAACCGAAGCTCCAAAGTCGACTTTGTAGCAGGTCCCGCTTTGCTACCATCAATGTTGTGTACTGGGTCACAAATCCGTTCGTTCTGGATTAACAATCTGGTTCCATGATCTGAATTTTGCTTGGCAATGTATTATTCTGAGTTTAGCTAATCTAATAAACTTCTGGGATTACTGCTAGTATTTTGAATGGAGTACTAGATCGGCATAAATTCCACTTGATTCAGAATGTTGTGCTGGAAAAGAAATCTGTTGTTCTCTGTAATTTACTTTGCACCTCAACGTCTCAGGTACAAGAATAACTGTAATTTTCGTTCGACATTTGCCATTTTATTAATGCTGCGACGAAGATTTGTAACGGAAACAGAACACGGCTGAGCAATGCTGTTTGAAATTTCCAAACAAAAAACACTTTTCGTTAGATGATTCCAATTAAACCTTTCTATAATAAGAGTGTTTACTTTGACCCTCCAACTTGCATTAATTAATGTCTTAAACTACAACTCTGATTAAAAGTAAAATATTTTGCAGTTGACAGAAGATGGATCTGTCATATTTTCTGTGTATACGAGGCAATGGTCTGCTCCCGCACCACGTGCTACAATGTTGCACACAAAAGAAAAGGAGCAGTAAAACAGAAGAGCTGTACAGACTCTGCACATCTTCACAGAGCCAAATGTGTAGCGAAAGAGAAGAACCACCCACAGAAACATCATGGTTTGATGTGGAAGAGAAATGAAGGTTCAAATAACGATAGAAAGAAAAGGCAAAACGATAAATAGAAGGACACATATACCGCTACAAATTTGTAATAGGAAACAGTGGGAAATATAAATGGGAACCAAACAGAAAGGAAGTGGAGCGAGCGAGAGTGTAAGAGGGTGTGAGAATAATCATAAATGCAGATATGGAAGCGTGATACAAAGGAAGACTATAAAAAAGAGTGGAACACAATCTGAAACCGAAATAGAGCAATTGGGAGAGAGATAGATAGATAAAGAGAGAGAGAGAGACAGAGAGAGACAACGGAGAGAGACAGGGAGAGTGTGTGAGAGAGCAGATGCAGAATTATGAGGCGTAGAACGTTGTGGATGGAGATAAGAGAGAGAGAGAGAGAGAGAGGAGACATAAATGTATTCATTTTAAGAGAGATAGGGAAGGAAACACGGAGAGAATGACGACTAAATGTAAGAAGAAAAATATAAAAGAGGAAGCGTATGGAGAAACAGATAGACACCAGTGAATTGGAGGAAAAATGTAGCATTCAAGGGTAGAGAAATCGAGGAACATAGAGACTGAGAGTGACTGACAGAAAGTCATTACGAGAAGCAGACGCATATAGCAATAGATAGAGGAAGAGAGAGAGAGGTGTAAAGAAAGAAAAAGTTTCAGTGAGAAAGACAGAAGAAAACTTCAAATTGAGAGCAGTTTTAAATTACAATAAAGGAGAGAGTACAACAGCCCAATGTCTCAACATTAGGCAAAATAGATGGTTAATACACATGTAGGATTAATGCACCATTAGTGAGCAAGGGAGATGGAAGTCAAAAAACGACGATGAAGATATAGTGAAGGTGAAGAGCATTTGGGGAAAAGAGGCAAAAAACAAAATGAATGCAGAAATCAAACAAATTTGAGTCGGGAGCATGTAAATGAAATGGAAAAATCAGCAAATTGAGAGTTTTTGCAATAAAGTGACGACAACGAATGAAAAGCGAATAAACAGAGAAAGATCTAGTGAACCAACCAGAAGACTTATTTCAAGTCAGACGCAGATTCAATCTGTTTCAAGGACGAAATTTTGGATGACTCAACATCTCCTCTGCTTTGACTGAATAATTTCAGAATCATTTCTCAAAACAAAATCTATGCTGGAGGAGCTTTATGTCTTACGCATTTCAGGACAGATGCAAGAATGAAAAGAAGGATTAACTTATGCCATAGGAGAATGCTGTTTTAATATCACTCCTTTTCACCACCCGTTTTCCTGACGTGACGAATTGCAGAACAGAACAGTATTGAGCTTATTGGGTATTGTGTAAAAAATTGGATTTCCAATTGGATTAGATGTTACCTTCTGTCTCTGCCAGAAGATGTCAATCAGTTCAGCGACTAGTATCAATATGCCATCACATTTCTTGATGAAATATCATTTCATCCAGAACAAATTTCTGTGCAAATCTATCATCATATCTCTCGAAACATGTTGGAAGTTTATTTTTTATTTTTTGTTGCTGCTGCAGCTCTCTTAGTTTGCAAGTTGAGAATTTATTCATCACTTCAGTTCAGAAATATCGCATTTATTACATTTAATCCGAGCACAGTAATGCCATATTTTGATCTGGAAAGGAAAGAGCTGGAATCTTTCTGAACTCGTCCCTAAAGTAAATGGTATACATCAGCTGAACGTTTTGCTGAATGGTTCATGAACCGAGCCCATCAGCGGAATTTAATGTTTGGCATGATAAACGCCAGATACATAATAACATTGCTTTATAACACAGTGGAGAATTGGACATCAAAGAAGACACTAAACTTGCATCAAAACATACGAAATTACTCGTTGCAGAACATGTCGTCCTTAATACACTTCGATATATGTTTGTAAATTAATGCTCAAAAAGGAGTCATTTATTTGAATGTTTCAGGGGAGAAGGTCACCGTGATATATCATCATTAAACTTAATATGTCTATGTGCTTTAACAGGGCAATGTATGAAGAGACTGGTTTCCACAGACACGAACTGGAATAGTAAATGTAGGCCATGACGTTAAATTATTCTGTAATTACACAATTGCAAGCAGCAGCTTGCCTTACCTGTTCGGTTAACTTCAATATTGAAGTGGATCCATTGAGTATTTGCTACATAAGAATAGGTTCAGAGACAATACAGAAGAATCTCCACAGATCGTCTCTCAGTGAAACTCACTGAATCGAACCGAACTGTGTGCTAACCCTGTGAAAGCACATCTGATGGACTCCACTGTGTATTATTGCACACTGAGACCAACAGAGACATAGAATTTGAGTGAACCTTACAAGAAACTGTTAGACTGCCGAGCAACGTGTCAGCGAATGAGCGAGTTGAGGTATTGACAGACGGTTTATCAGTGGCAAGTCACGATTCACCCATCATTCGTCATCTTCTCATGCATTCAGTTTTCTAATAATTGCATTGAGTAGAAGTGAATTCAGATGAAATTTTGCATTTCTACTTTTTTCAGTTAGCCACATATGCAAGCAGATTCATTGCCGTGAACAAAGAACAAATGAAGGCAAACTTCTATATTTCTAAGAAAACGTGGGATGGAAGCACACTGACGGGGTGGGGTGACTGCAAATCGAGCACTGGCATCAGTTAAAACTGAAATTAAATTGAATGAATGGCTGTGAACAACTTTTGTGGTTTTATGATATTGGGCAGATCAGAATGGCGGAAAAAGTCTGCAAGGGGCTCAGTGGTTATCGTGTGCCCTCACACGACCAGCGAGTGAATTTTGCTTCCACCCC